>NC_048436.1:5538460-5645708 GCF_004353265.1 Vitis riparia
TAGGCAAATTGCCGAACCCATAAATATTGTCTTGTGCGTGTGATTGTTTTTCTTTAGCAGGTGTTTTCTCTATTTTTTGTTTCTCACAGGTTGGGAATTTGGCTTAATTCCCTTCAACTGGTATCAGAGCCTAGGGTTAGGTTTAAGTGGGAGCAATGGCAGAGAAAGCAGGAAAAGTGTCTAGAATAGAAAAGTTTGATGGCATAAACTTTCCATATTGGAGGATGTAGATTGAAGATTATCTCTATGGGAGGAAATTGCATTTGCCTCTTTTGAGGACAAAACCTGAGAATATGAGGCTAAGAAATAGGCGCTTCTTGACAGACAGGTTCTAGGAATTATTAGGTTAACTCTGTCTAGGTCTGTTGCACACAATGTTGTAAAGGAGAAGACCACAACAGATCTAATGAAGACTTTGTCCGGTATGTATGAAAAGTCGTCCGCAAACAATAAGGTGCATCTGATGAAGAAATTGTTCAATTTGAAAATGGTAGAGAATGCATCAGTAGCACAACATCTGAATGAATTTAATACAATCACAAATCAATTGTTGTCTGTAGAAATTGATTTTGTTGATGAGATTCGCGCTCTAATTGTCTTGGCTTCTTTGCCAAACAGTTGGGAGGTAATAAGGATGGTAGTAAGCAATTCTACGGGAAAGGAAAAGCTCAAGTACAAGGATATACGAGATTTAATTCTGGCTGAGGAGGTTGGCCGAAGAGATGCAGGCGAAACCTCAAGATCTGGTTCTACCCTAAACCTTGAGACAAGAGGCAGAGGTAATGACAGAAATTCAAACCAGGGTAGATCAAAATCTAGAAATTCTAATTAGAACAGAAGAAAATCTAGATCAAGCCAACAAGTACAATGCTGGAACTATGGGAAAACAAGTCACTTTAGAAGGTAATGCAAAAGTCCTAAGAAGAAGAATGAAGATGATTCTACTAATGCTATAATAGAAGAGGTACAAGATGCATTACTTCTTGCAGTAGACAGTCCACTTGATGATTGGGTTCTGGATTCAAGAGCTTCGTTTCATACCACTCAACATCAAGAAATCATACAGAATTATGTTGCAGGTGATTTTGGTAAGGTGTATTTGGCTGATGGTTCAACCTTGGATGTTGTGGGTCTGGGAGACGTTTGGATATCATTGTCGAATGGGTCTGTTTGGTTACTGGAGAAGGTTCGACATATTCCTGACCTAAGGAGGAATCTGATTTCTGTTGGACAACTTGATGATGAAGGACATGCAATACTATTTGTTTGTGGTACTTGAAAGGTTAGAAAGGGAGCTAGGGTATTGGCTCGTGGAAAGAAGATCGGTACTCTGTATATGACTTCATGTCCAAGAGACACAATTGCAATTGTTGATGCAAGTACTGATACAAGCCTATGACACCGCAAACTTGGTCACATGAGTGAGAAAGGGATGAAGATGCTGTTGTCAAAAAGAAAACTACCAGAATTGAAGTATATTGATTTTGACATGTGTGAAAGTTGCATCTTAGGAAAGCAAAGAAATGCAAGCTTCTTGAAAACTGGCAGGACACCGAAGGTTGAAAAATTGGAACTAGTACACACTGATTTGTGGGGGCCTTCTCTGGTTGCATCCCTTGGAGGTTCAAGGTATTACATCACTTTTATTGATGACTCAAGTAGAAAGGTATGGGTTTATTTTTTGAAAAATAAATATGATGTATTTGAAACTTTTAAGAAGTGGAAGGCCATGGTTGAGACAGAAACAGGTTTGAAAGTAAAATGTTTGAGATCAGATAATGAATGAGAGTACATAAATGGAGGGTTCAGTGAGTATTGTGCTGCACAGGGAATTAGGATGGAGAAGACCATTCTTGGGACACCACAACAGAATGGTGTGGTTGAGCGCATGAATAGAACTCTCAATGAGCGTGCTAGAAGTATGAGGTTGAATGCTGGACTACCAAAGACTTTTTGGGCTGATGTTGTTAGCACTACAGCTTACCTGATAAACTGAGGACCATCAGTTCCCATGGAGTTCAAACTTGCTGAGGAGGTTTGGAGCGGTAAAGAGGTAAAGTTTTCACATTTAAAAGTTTTTTGTTGTGTTTCTTATGTTCATATTGATTATGATGCTTGTAGTAAACTTGATGCAAAGTATAAAATATGTTTTTTCATTGGCTATGGTGATGAGAAATTTGGCTATAGGTTTTGGGATGAATAAAACAGGAAAATAACCAGAAGTAGAAATGTAATATTTAATGAACATGTTATGTACAAGGAAATGTCAACTGTAGTGTTAGATGTTACAAAGATAGATCAAAAGAAATTTGAGTTTGTCATCTTAGATGAATTGATTGAAAGTACTGTCCAAAAATGGGGTGAAGAAGATAAGGAGAATGTAAATTCACAGGTAGATCTGAGTACACTTGTAGCTAAAGTTCGCAGATCTTCCAGGAACATTAGACCTCCACAAGTTATTCACTTGTTTTAAATTATCTCCTGTTGACTAATGGTGGTGAGCTAGAGTGTTATGATGAAGCCTTGCAAGATGAGAATTCAAGCAAATGGGAGTTAGCCATGAAGGATGAGATGGATTCCTTGTTGGGGAATCAGACATGGGAACTGACTGAATTGCCAGTAGGAAAGAAGGCTTTGCACAACAAGTGGTTATATATAATAAAGAATGAGCATGATGGTAGCAAACATTACAAAGCTAGATTAGTTGTTAAAAGTTATAATGGGGTTCCAGTAGAAGAAGAGCATTGACTACACAAAGATATTTTCTCCAGTTGTGAAGATGTCAATAATCAGACTTATATTGGGAATGGTGGCTGTAGAAAACTTACATCTTGAGCAGTTAGATGTGAAGACAGCATTCTTTCATGGTGACTTGGAGGAAGACCTTTACATGATTCAACCAGAAGGGTTCATTGTTCATGGACAAGAGAATCTAGTCTACAAACTGAGAAAGAGCTTGTATGGCCTTAAACAAGCTCCTAGACAGTGGTACAAGAAGTTTGACAATTTTATGCATAGAATTGGGTTCAAGAGATGTGAAGTTGATCACTGTTGCTATGTTAAGTCTTTTGACAATTCTTACATCATATTACTGTTGTATGTGGATGATATGCTTATTGCAGGGTTTGACATTGAGAAGATTAAGAATCTGAAGAAGCAATTATCCAAACAGTTTGCAATGAAGGATTTGAGAGTTGCAAAGCAAATCCTTGGTATGAGAATCATTAGAGACAAGGCTAATGGTACATTGAAGCTTTCACAGTCAAAGTATGTGAAGAAAGTTCTCAGCAGGTTCAACATGAATGAAGCTAAACCAGTGAGCACACCCTTGGGTAGTCATTTCAAACTAAGCAAAGAATAGTCACCGAAGATAGAAGAAGAAAAGTGACCATATGAGTAAGGTGCCCTATGCCTTAGCTATTGGCAGCTTGATGTATGCTATGGTGTGTACAAGGCCAGACATTGCACATGTAGTGGGAGTTGTGAGCAGATTCATGAGTAGGCTTGGAAAGCAGCACTAAGAGGCAGTCAAGTGGATTTTAAGATATCTGAAGGGTTCATTAGATACATGTCTTTACTTCATAGGTGCAAGTTTGAAACTGCAAGGTTATGTAGATGCTAATTTTGCTGGTGATATTGATAGTAGAAAGAGTATTACTGGGTTTGTTTTTACTCTAGGTGGTACAACTATATCATGGGCTTCAAATCTATAGAAGATTGTTACTTTGTCTACTACAAAAGCTGAGTATGTTGCAGCAACTAAAGTTGGAAAGGAGATGATTTGGCTACATGGTTTCTTAAATGAATAAGAAGTAGGAGATGGGCATTCTACACAGTGACAGTCAGAGTGCAATTTTTCTTACCAAAAATTCGGCTTTTCATTCAAAGTCGAAGTATATACAAACAAAATACCACTTTATCCATTACCTTGTTGAAAATAAATTGGTAATACTTGCGAAGATTTGTGGATCTAAGAACCCGGCAGACATGTTGACTAAGGGTGTTACTATTGAGAAGTTGAAGCTGTGCACAACTTCAATTGGTCTTCTAGCTTGAGGACAGGAGGATGAGTTGCAGGGATGAGGGATTGTTTCTTGGAGAATAGTGGTTTGATGTTGGTGATTGAACTAGTCTCCAAGTGGGAGATTTGTTGGGCTTTGTGGAGCCTAGTTTTGTTTGATCTGGTTTGACGACCCGACCCGAATAATATTGCATTGTTTTTTAATGAGAGATTTACTGAGGCTTAGTCCATGGAGCGGCCGATAGGCCCGTTTAGCCAATTGTGGAACCGCCTTTTGTAATTAGGGTTTTTTAGTGTGGTGTGGTTGCTGTGTTATATATAGAGAGAAAATATTGTAGCCGCAAGATGTACTCTGTATTCTTCCCTGATAATAGTGATATCCTTGCAATTCCGTGGATGTAGGCAAATTGCCGAACCACGTAAATACTATCTTGTGCGTGTGATTGTTTTTCTTTGGCGTGTGTTTTCTCTATTTTTTGTTTCTCACAGGTTGGGAATTTGGCTTAATTCCCTTCAAGTTGATTTTATCGAGTACATGGCAATCAAGAAACGAAAAGGATAAGAAAGATATTTAATAAAATTTCAAATAAATGATAATTAAGTGTATCTAACAAAACCTTAAGGCAAGTAAATAAAATTAACCTTTTAAAATATATTTTATATTTGAAATAAAGGAAAATTCATAGAGAGAAAATAAAAATATAAATTCAAGGAAATATGAATTTAGAGCCCGTTTGGCAATGTTTTTTAGAAGTGTTTTTAGCCCTAAAAACACTTAAATGTTTTTTTAAGATAAAAAAAAATATATGTTTGATAATATTTTGAAAAACACTTATGAAAATTTTAAAAAACATTTGAAGTGTTTTTTAGAGAAGCACTTGAGAGGTGTTTCTGTAAAAAAAAAAAAAAAAAAAAAAAAAAAAAAAAAAAAAAAACCTTCAAATTTTCTTTATATATTCCTAAAATAAATTTTCTCGCTATCCTCCATTTCCCTTTAACTTTCTTTTTTCTTCTTACTCTCCTCTTCCTTTTTCACTTCATTTTCATAAAAATAATTTTTGAGTTTTTTTAACAATTAAATATATATATATATATATATATATATATATATATATATATTTATATATATATATATATATATATATATATTAATAAAAGTTTTATTTATTATAATATTTTTTGTAATGAATATATTTTTTAGTAATTTATTATTATTAAAAATGTTTTTATACTTATGCAATATATTATTAAAAATACTATTAGAATCACTTTTTTAAATTCTTATAAAAGTGTTTTTTTATAGAAGTGTTGTAGAAGAAAACACTTACAATAAAAACACTTTCATTAAAAGTAATGTCAAATTGACTCTTAATATATTTTCCTTTATTTACTTCTTTTTTTCAACATTTTATTTTGTTAAAAAAAAAATCAAAATCAAACTCACTCTGTTTCATTGTATTTTCCAAAACCACTGTACTTTTATTTTACATGGTATAATAGCTGCAATGGTCAACCATGCCCTTTGTTGAAAATTTTACCTCTTCAACAATGGTGGCAATGGTTTCGTCCTCCTCAATCTCGATCGGAACCTCGTCTTCAATTTCTCAAAATTACCATGCACTACCACTTCCATCACTGAACCAAACCAAGTCCTAACTATACGATGAGATAGATCAAACTATCTTTTGTGAAAAATGCAACTACTCAATGTTAGTATTGTAAATGGCCTTGAGTTCTTCATTGGGGTCTTCATCCATGTCCATCTATGATGTGTGAAGATGCATGGCATTACAATAAATTCTGAACTTATTCTCTAGAGGTGCCAAAACAATCTGCTTATGAGTTGGATATATTATTTTCCCGTTGAGAGTGTAATGACTCAAATTATTGAGATAAATATTGTTTATGATATTACAATAATTTAGTATTTTCTTTCATAAAACACTAGCATAAGTCAACATAAACCAATTATTTTGAAAATTGTTTTAAAAAATGTTCTTTCACTTTATATTTTGAATGTTAATGATTAGATTGAGCTTTTTAGATTGTGAACTTGGAAATGTTTTGAGTACCCTATAAAATTGAAGTTACCAATTCAACCATTTCTTTAATTTTTCTTTTTCTTCCAAGACATAATTACATTTACTCCAATTATGTTTTATAATTTTTAATAATTCACACAACGATTTTTCTTCACTTTAATCACTACAAACATCAAAGAAAATTCACAAATAACTCGTATATTTTGAATGTCAATGATTAGATTGAGCTTTTTAGATCGATGGCTATAAAATGTTGCTTTTGTGAACTTGGAAATGTTTTGAGTACCCTATAAAATTAAAGTTACTAAAATAAAAATAGTCATCAAATTACTAAAATAACAGCCCCCTCAAACTCAGGGTGAGTTAGAGTGACACTGAGTTTGTCTCTTATGCTGAGCAACCGAGCACTGGGCACTACTTTGGTGAGATACCAACAAGTTGTGTTGAAGACTGGAGATGCTATATTTGAACTTGTTTCTCCAAGAACCTTTGCCAAATATTTATTTTCCTCGTTTAGATGAGTTTCCACAGTTGTGGTGTATACCATTTCCTGAGAATGCGGATGAGTTCGTGTTGTAAACTTTGTTGCTAGTTCTTTGGTTGAAATTTGAGGGACCATTGAACGTGACCAAGTAAGCTAAACTGGGAGTGGAGATGTCATGCCCCAGATTCTGGGCAACCCATAATTCAACTTATGACCCCTAGGTTAAAGGTTTGACCTTATGGATGACCTAGGCAACCCATAATCCAACTTTTGAACTTGGAAATGTTTTGAGTACCTATAAAATTAAAGTTATGATTCAACATTTACACATATATATATGAAGTGCAATCAACTTATATTTTATCATTCATAAATTTCCAAGACATAATTGCATTTACTCCAATTATGTTTTATAATTTCCAATAATTCACACAACGAATTTTCTTCACTTTAATCACTACAAACATAAAATAAAATTCACAAATAATTTGTATATTATTGAAACATGGGTTAAACCTTAGCCACATAAATTTTATTTATTCCCAATATGCTTAATAATTTCGAACAACCAACATAACAATTTTTCTTCAATTATCTCATCCCAAATATCAAAGAAAATTCTCAATAATCCAAAAATCAATGAAACACGATTTATACTTTAATTTTATTTATTCTCAACAGTCTCCATATATAATTCCTAACATTCAAGACAACTATTTTTCTATATTTAAATCATTTCAAATATTATCATTATTCCAAAAAAAAAAAATCTGTAAATCATAAAATAAAATTATCAATAATCATAATCACACTTCAAATAATACAAATAACATCTATTATCTCCCAACAACACAATATATAAAAAATTTTCAAAATAAAATATTAAATCAAAGTTTTAGGATTAAACCACCTTACCTCAAATTAGAAAATCTAACCATTTAAATCAAAATCTGACTACGTATGAATGTTCCTCATGTTGAATAAAGTGTTTTTCTAAAATCTCACACAAAATGAAAGTCGTTTGGCCACCAAACGATCGGTCGAAGGCCAATGACACTTTCCCCTCTACAGACGCCCTTATTCTGTTCTCCCTTCCTTCTATATATTATTATTATTATTATTATTATTAAACAAATTTGAAATACCACACATTTTTTTAATAAATTAAAATACTAGTTTTTATTTCACATTCCACAATTATAAATTATACTCAACTTATAATTAATAGTCTTACGAAAAATACCATTGTATTCTTCATTAAATTTACTACAAGTCTGTTTTTCAAAAAATATAATTTGAATTTAATTACCTAATGCATTTTTACTTTGAAATTCATTTAGGACATGATTCCATTAACTATTGAAAGAATAAAAAATAAAAATAAAAATCAATTTTATAAAATGTCTTAAATATAAAATAATTCTTCAACATACAAGAAGTTGAGATTCATGATAACCTTTAACTCATTAATTTTACCAATATTTATTTACCAACAAAAATTTAAGCAATATTCTAAACTTAATTCTATCAATTATTTAGTCATTCAATTTATATAATAATCAACCTTTAGTATAACTTTTATTTAATTTATTTCATTTGTCAAATTCCTCAATTGAATCAAAATTGCAAAAGTTTTAATTAATTTACCCTTTTATACATTTTCTTAAACTCATATATCATAATTTAATCTAAACTTAATTTCAATTCAATTCTATTTGATGTTTTATAATCCTATAAGGTTTAATTCCAAGTATAAGAGTTAAATTGATTCGTTTTAGAATTAAATTCAATTTCTTTTTAATTATTCATTATAACAATTCAATATAATATAAATTTTTACCAAGCTTTTCTCCACAATTCTCTAATAATAATTAAATTAATTCTCAAAATATACTTAATATTCAAATTTTCAAAACCTAATCTCAATTATTTAATAATTGATTCGTTAAAGGTTTGACCTTAAGGGTTTCTCCTAGTCCAAGCTAGCAGTCAGTCAAAACACCCTAAGTTTTTTTTTCTTTTTTTTTAGAAATAAATCACAATAAAACTTCCTCCAACTAAAGTTCCAATTCATCAATATAAAAACCAGTACTCAAAAACAACATGAGAAAGTAAAAATCATTTAAGTCTATAATCCAAGTCTATAGTAGAAGTCCACAGTTTGAGTAAGTTTAAACAAAATAAAGTCTAAGTACAAAATATATAGTTTAACAGTCCACTAGTACATGTTCCAAAATAAACAAACATAACAATTATGCTAAAGCCCTTTAAACCGCTCTAAAATTTGTTGGGGCATTCTGAAGCTCTCCTTGCTCTATCTGCTAGTCCTTAGAAGTAATATTTGTATCTAAAAAGTTTCAAGAAAGAAGAAGTAAACATTTCCACATTACTTAGTAGGGTGTCTTACATCCAAATGAGTTAATTGGTATCACTAAGGTTCAAGGATACACAAAATAAAACATGTAACCATAAAATAAACAACTCAAACATTTTATCGGAGTCTTCTTGAGGTAAACTTTTGGGTCTTTCCTCTTAAGGATCTCATTCCCTTCTTAATTCACCCTCTTTGGGGTCCTTTCGTTTATCATTTTTCTTGTCTTTTCATTTTTGCCCTCTTTGGGGTCTTTTCATTCCCATTTCCATTTCACACAACCATTTCTTCAAATTTTCTTTTTCTTCACACAACCATGATGCATATGAAGTGTAATCAACTCATATTTTAACATCCACAAATTTCCAAGACATAATTACATTTACTCCAATTATGTTTTATAATTTTCAATAATTCACACAACGATATTTCTTCACTTTAATCACTACAAACATCAAAGAAAATTCACAAATAATTCGTATATTATTGAAACATGGGTTAAACCTTAGCCACATAAATTTTATTTATTCCCAATATTGTTAATAATTTCCAACAACCAACATAACAATTTTTCTTCAATTATCTCATCCAAATATCAAAGAAAATTCTCAATAATCTAAATATCAACGAAACACAATTTATATTTTAATTTTATTTATTCTCAACAATCTTAATATATAATTCCTAACACTCAATACAACTATTTTTTTATATTTAAATCATTTCAAATATTATCATTATTAAAAAAAAAACCTGTAAATCATAAAATAAAATTATTAATAATCATAATCACACTTCAAATAATACAAATAATGCAATAGTGTATAGGATTTAGGATTATACAATAGTCGTTGGATTCTTTCTATTTTTGTACCAATTTTTAATGTAGTGGATTTTCTTCTCCTCTATCCTTGATTTTTTTGTTTAGGACTTTTCACATAAATTATTCATATTTTCTTATTGCTTATTTTCGTTTTTCCGTGTAACACCTAGTATTTTCAACCTCAAAGGGAAGTGGAAGCTAAATATATAAGGTACAAACATGCTCATGGAGTTGCTTAGCTTAGGGCTCTCAGAATGCTACAACATGCATGCATTCGCTACAATCATGAACTTCACCTCCCTATCCGCTACCCTTTGAAACCATTGAGGACTAAATTGAGTTGCAAGGGATACAACCCCTTTCAACCCACAACAGTAAAGTGAATTAGTGCTTCATGGATAGAACATGCGAGGGAAATTAAACTTAAGGTAAAAAATTACTCAAGCAAAGAAACAAAAGACTTGTTTTAAAATTGAATTTCATTCATTTTCGAAGAATCCCATAGAACTCCATGAACAAAAAGCTCATACAGTTTTGTACCTGCAAAGTATTTCAAGAAGAAAAACTAAAAACACCCCTCCAAGGGATAAAAAAATATATCTTCTATATTCTATATTCTAGAACACCCCTCCAAGGAAATTTGAGAAGGAAAATGATGACTCTTCCTCAAATTTCCCTTCTCTATTTCTAGAATACTACTGGTTGCCAGCCTAAAATTAGTCAACCTTTGATCCTTTCAGAGATGGTAGCAGAACAAATTCTCCACCAAATATCTTGGAAGGCCCCATTCCTTTTTCTAAATTGCTTCCCTTGTTTTCATGATTGGTTCACATCCTGATGAATAAGGTTGCAGTAGAAGGTATGGTGGTAGCCATCTGTGGGTACCCCTCACAGATTTGGAGCAATGGGCCTGGGCCCAAGCATTTAAAATTAAGAGCTGAATTTGGAGGACTAGACAGAGTCTCTGGCCCAGAAAGAAATATGGTAAGTTATGTGAAAGGTGTTGAGGGCTATGGTGGGAGCGGTTAGCCCAAAAGGTTGCTGCCATGAGAAGGTGGCAAAGTGGGTAGTGATGTGGTGAAAATGCCCCCATTATCTCCGGTCCCGGCGGTAAGTGAAGAGATGTATAAGAACACAGCTAAGAAGAAAAATTAAAAAGAAGTTGGCTTATCACACTCCAACAGACTTAACCATCGGAGGGGTCTGCCCGGGGCTTCACCGGGTAAACCTTGCATTGCAGGTGAACGTGAGACAAGAAGAAGCTGGAAGTTTGGAAAGAACAGCTCCAACACCATCCAAACTTCGAGAACACTTAGGTTGGGTGTGCCCCACCCATGCAAGATTGTTGGATGCAAGAGGATGCTTCTCATACGTTGACCAAACATGCCACAGCTTTTGAATTGCACCATCGGATAGGCAGCCCAATGCTTACAGTGTATGTATAATTAAATGCACCATTTGTTCATGGAGGGAGATAAGAGATGTGCTAACACATTTAATCTTTAGTGGACAGAGTATGCCTATCAATCCTTGATGGGGTTGAGCCACAACTCTTTCTTTTCCTTGGCGCACTTAAAAGGTGCGCCACTTAAGTCTGGGAGAGGGTTCTCCATCTCTCAAGTCAAAGGCCGGCTTGTTGCTTTATTTTCCTTCCTAGCGTACTTATACAGATGCGTCAAGTCCTTTTGGCATAGTAGAAGGGTGCGCCCACTTCTTCTGGTGCAATAGAAGGCTGCTCTAACTAACACTTTTCATCTTCCCTAAGTTTTTTCCTTTATATATTCTTCTAAATTCCTCTAGAATCTCTAAAAGTAATCCAAATTGATCTCAATCAAGCTCACAGACATTTTAATAAAAAAATTAAGGGCTTTAGCAATTATTTCTAGCTAGGGATCTCAAAACAATTTTGAGACTTCAAACTCATCAAGATAAGTTCAATTGACTGTGTTAAGATATGAAGTTTGAGATCTCATCACTATTATGATTTTGAACTTAATCTCATGATAGATTAAGTGAGAAACTTAACAAGAATTTAATCTCAGTTAAGTTTTGTATAAAGTTAATTTAATTCATTTTCCATGATGTTTCAGCTAAATACACTTTCGCTCATTGATTTGAAATTTCATCAAATACATCCCTTACCTTTTCATTTATTAATTTTACTCACCTCCCCTTTCACTTAAAATAAGGGAGATAATTGATGAAATTTCAACCCAGTTGAGGTAAGGTGTATCTAAGCCAAAACTTGAGGGAATGTAATTGAAATTAACTCTTATAATTTAAATTTAGCCCTTGTGTAATTTTAATGAACACCTTGAATGAAAATAAAAATGGACTACGAGAAAGAATTGAGATCGAGGATTACTAACAACTTAGAGAGTAAGCTAGGGAGGGAAATACAATTAGCTTCATAAGACATGACTAAACTAAAGATGAAATTATGGGGTAAGAGAGAGATTAAGTTAAAGATGAAGTTATAATGAGACTTCATAGAAGAGAAAAAGTAAGTAGAAGAAATAAATGAAAAATTAGAAAAAAAAAATAACATAAATAAAGGAAAGATTATAATTTTGAAGGCAAACAAAAAACAAAAAACAAAAAAGGATAAAAGTATTAAAAAAGGTCGTCTTAATGAAAGAGTTCATTTTTATAACTTGGGATCATTTTGAACAATCTTTCCTAGCAATATATCTTTCACTCTTTTTGGGTTGTTTTTGTTTATTTTCTTAATCACCTTTTTAATTAGGTGTGAATATGGGAAGTCAACATCAATGCCCTCAATAATATTTCCTCGAGTGTGGTCTCTCTTCATTCTTAACTGAACAATTCCCTCACCTACTGCCATGTAAATTTTAAATTTTAATTATTTGATTGATTAATTTGTCTTTTAATTTCATTATATTTATGATATGGCTTTACAAAAAGAGGCATTGAATTATTACAAAAGGTGATATGATCGTCATCTTTCTTGGTAATGGATGCACTAAGTCTGGAAATCATGTGATTATAGGTCATAAGATGCGGTTCGATTTTGCCATCATGTACTATTTACATTACAACCCAAGTTCCTATTAGTATGAATGATACAAATCGGATCCTAGAATTCTTTTCAAGTAATTTCTTTCCTTTGTCAAACTACAAGAAAGCTATTTAATCCCGTGAGATTTCAAATGGTTTCTAATATGTTAGCTTGATTTTAAATTTAGTATATTTTAGTTCATTCTCCTCTAATTTTTGTTAATATTTTTAAACTAAAGTAGAACATTTTTACTAGATTTACTAAGGCTTAGTCCATGGAGCGAAGGCTTGGGCCGATTGGCCCGTTTAGCCCATTGTGGAATCGCCTTTTGTAATTAATGTTTTTTAATGTGGTGTGGTTGTTGTGTTATATATAGAGAGAAAATATTGTAGCTGCAAGATGTACTCTGTATTCTTCCCTGATAATAGTAATATCCCTGCAACTCCGTGGACGTAGGCAAATTGCCGAACCATGTAAATACTATTTTGTGTGTGTGATTGTTTTTCTTTGGCGTGTGTTTTCTCTATTTTTTGTTTCTCACAGGTTGGGAATTTGGTTTAATTCCCTTCAACTGGTATCGGAGCCTGGGGTTAGGTTTAAGTGGGAGCAATGGCAGAGAAAGCAGGAAAGGGTTCTGGAATAGAAAAGTTTGATGACATAGACTTTGCGTATTAGAGGATGCAGATTGAAGATTATCTCTATGGGAGGAAATTGCATTTGCCTCTTTTAGGGACAAAACCTGAGAGTATGAAGGCTGAGGAATGGGCGCTTCTTGACAGACAGGTTCTAAGAGTTATTAGGTTAACTCTGTCTAGGTCTGTTGCACACGATGTTGTAAAGGAGAAGACCACAGTAGATCTGATGAAGGCTTTGTCCGGTATGTATGAAAATTCGTCCGCAAACTATAAGGTACATCTGATGAAGAAATTGTTCAATTTGAAGATGGTAGAGAATGCATCAGTAGCACAACATTTGAATGAATTTAATACAATCACAAATCAATTGTCGTTTGTAGAAATTGATTTTGATGATGAGATTCGCGCTCTGATCGTCTTGGCTTCTTTGCCAAATAGTTGGGAGGCAATAAGGATGGTAGTAAGCAATTCTACGAGAAAGGAAAAGCTCAAGAACAATGATATACGAGATTTAATTCTGGCTGAGGAGATTCGCCGAAGAGATGCAGGCGAAACCTCATGATCTGGTTCTGCCCTAAACCTTGAGACAAGAGACAAAGATAATGACAGAAATTCAAGCCGAGGTAGATCAAAATCCAGAAATTCTAATCAGAACATAAGCAAATCTAGATCAGGCCAACAAGTACAATGTTGGAACTGTGGGAAGATAGGTCACTTTAGAAGGCAATGCAAAAGTCCTAAGAAGAAGAATGAAGATGATTCTGCTAATGCTATAACAAAAGAAGTACATGATGCATTACTTCTTGCAGTAGACAATCCACTTGATGATTGGGTTTTGGATTCAGGAGCTTCATTTCATACCACTCCACATCGAGAAATCATACAGAATTATGTTGTAGGTGGTTTTGGTAAGGTGTATTTGGCTGATGGTTCAGCCTTGGATGTTGTGGGTTTGGGAGACGTCCGGATATCGTTGCCCAATGGGTCTGTTTGGTTATTGGAGAAGGTTCGACATATTTATGACCTGAGGAGGAATCTGATTTATGTTGGACAACTTGATGATGAAGGACATGCAATACTATTTGTTGGTAATACTTGGAAGATTACAAAGGAAGCTAGGGTATTGGCTCATGGAAAGAAGACCGGTACTCTGTATATGACCTCATGTCCAAGAGACACAATTGCAGTTGCTGATGCAAAGACTGATACAAGCCTATGACATCACAAACTTGGTCACATGAGTAAGAAAGGGATGAAGATGTTGTTGTCAAAAGGAAAACTACCAGAATTGAAGTCCATTAATTTTGGCATGTGTGAAAGTTGTATCTTAGGAAAGCAAAAAAATGTGAGCTTCTTGAAAACTGGTAGGACACCGAAGGTTGAAAAATTGGAACTAGTACACACTGATTTGTGAGGGCCTTCTCCGGTTGCATCCTTGGAGGTTCAAGGTACTACATCACTTTTATTGATGACTCAAGTAGAAGGTATGGGTTTATTTTCTGAAAAATAAATCTGATGTATTTGAAACTTTTAAGAGGTGGAAGGTTATGGTTAAGACAGAAACATGTTTGAAAGTAAAATGTTTGAGTTCAGATAATGGAGAAGAGTACATAGATTGAGGGTTCAATAAGTATTGTGCTGCACAGGGAATTAGGATGGAGAAGACCATTCCTGGGACACCACAATAGAATGGTGTGGCTGAGCGCATGAACAGAACTCTTAATGGGTGTGTTAGAAGTATGAGGTTGCATGCTGGACTACCAAAAACTTTTTGGGTTGATGCTGTTAGCACTGCAACTTACCTGATAAACCTAGGACCATCAGTTCCCATAAAGTTCAGAATTCCTGAGGAGGTTTGGAGCGATAAAGAGGTAAAGTTTTCACATTTAAAAGTTTTTTGTTGTATTTCTTATGTTCATATTGATTTTGATGCTCGTAGTAAACTTGATGTAAAGTCTAAAATATGTTTTTTCATTGGCTATGGTGATGAGAAATTTGGCTATAGGTTTTGGGATGAACAAAATAGAAAAATCATCAGAAGTAGAAATGTGATATTTAATGAACAAGTTATGTACAAGGACAGGTCAATTGTAGTGTCAGATGTTACAGAGATAGATCAAAAGAAATCTGAGTTTGTCAACTTAGATGAATTGACTGAAAGTACTGTCCAAAAAGGGGGTGAAGAAGATAAGGAGAATGTAAATTCACAGGTAGATTTGAGTACAACTATAGCTGAAGTTCACAGATCTTCCAAGAACATTAAACCTCCACAACGTTATTCACCTGTTTTAAATTATCTCATGTTGACTGATGGTGGTGAGCCAGAGTGTTATGATGAAGCCATGCAAGATGAGAATTCAAGCAAATGGGAGTTAGCCATGAAGGATGAGATGGATTCCTTGCTGGGGAATCAGACATGGGAACTGACTCAATTGCCAGTAGGAAAGAAGGCTTTGCACAACAAGTGGGTATACAGAATAAAGAATGAGCATGATGGTAGCAAACGTTACAAGGCCAGATTAGTTGTTAAAGGGTTCCAACAGAAGGAGGGCATTGACTACACAGAGATATTTTCTCCAATTGTGAATATGTCAATAATCAGACTTGTACTAGGAATAGTGGCTGTAGAAAACTTACATCTTGAGCAATTAGATGTGAAGACAGCATTCCTTCATGGTGACTTGCAGGAAGACCTTTACATGATTCAGCCAGAAGGGTTCATTGTTCAGGGACAAGAGAATCTAGTCTGCAAACTGAGAAAAAACTTGTATGGCCTTAAACAAACTCCTAAACAGTGGTACAAGAAGTTTAACAGTTTTATGCATAGAATTGGGTTTAAGAGATGTGAAGCTGATCACTATTGCTATGTTAAGTCTTTTGACAATTCTTACATCATATTATTGTTGTATGTGGATGATATGCTTATTGTAGGGTCTGACATTGAGAAGATTAATAATTTGAAGAAGCAATTGTCCAAACAGTTTGCAATGAAGGATTTGGGAGTTGCAAAGCAAATCCTTGGTATGAGAATCATTAGAGACAAGACTAATGGTACATTGAAGCTTTCACACTCAGAGTATGTGAAGAAAGTTCTCAGCAGGTTCTACATGAATGAAGCTAAACCAGTGAGCACACCCTTGGGTAGTCATTTCAAACTAAGCAAAGAACAGTCATCGAAGATAGAAGAAGAAAGGGACCATATGAGCAAGGTGCCCTCTGCCTCAGCTATTGGCAGCTTGATGTATGCTATGGTGTGTACAAGGCCAGACATTGCACATGCAGTGGGAGTTGTGAGCAGATTCATGAGTAGGCCTGGAAAACAGCATTAGGAGGTAGTCAAGTGGATTCTAAGATATCTAAAGGGTTCATTAGATACATGTCTTTGCTTCACAGGTGCAAGTTTGAAACTGCAGGGTTATGTAGATACTGATTTTGTTGGTAATATTGATAGTAGAAAGAGTACTACTGAGTTTGTTTTTACTTTAGGTGGTACAACTATATCATGGGCTTCAAATCTATAGAAAATTGTTACTTTGTCTACTATAGAAGCTAAGTATGTTGCAACAACTGAAGCTAGAAAGGAGAAGATTTGGCTACATGGTTTCTTAGATGAATTGGGTAAGAAGCAGGAGATGGGCATTCTACATAGTGACAGTCATAGTGCAATTTTTCTTGCCAAAAATTCGATTTTTCATTCAAAGTCGAAGCATATACAAACAAAATACCACTTTATCCATTACCTTGTTAAAGATAAACTGGTAATACTTGAGAAGATTTGTGGATCTAAGAACCTGACAGACATGTTGACTAAGGGTGTCACTATTAAGAAGTTGAAGTTGTGCGTAGCTTCAATTGGTCTTCTAACTTGAGGACAAGAGGATGAGTTGCAGGGATGAGGGATTGTTTCTTGGAGGATAGCGGTTTGATGTTGGTGATTGAACTAGTCTCCAAGTGGGATATTTGTTGGGCTTTGTGGAGCTTAGTTTTGTTTGATATGTGATTACTACCCAAAAAGTGTTATTTTGCGTCTTTAATTCATTATGTTTTAAACACTTTTGTGTAGTAGTTCTCCATTTTTATTCCAATTGGCATGTTAAGGACCTAGCAATGAATTCTAATAATATTTGTGGCTAGTTTTAGTGTTTTGACAGCTTTTTGGATCATTAAGACAAGCCAAGTAAAGGAGAGAAGTAAAGAGGAAAACAGAGTGAAGAAAACAGAGGACAACAGCTGCAGTCTTCATACACACTTTTGGAGCACTTCCCGAAGTCCATTTTTTACATGCTATATACTATTTCAAAGCTCAGGAAGTCAAGAATCCAACGCTTCAAACCGTGTACAATTTGGAGCTGAAATGAGGAAGATATGGCCTTCATAAGACAACTGCACCAAGCAAGTGCGAATTTCGCACCAGCCCATGCAAGTGCGAAATTCGTACCACCAGCCCATGCAAGTACGAAATTCGCACCAGCCCATGCGTCTTTGGTGCGAAATCTCCTCTGTTCTGCTGACTCCACATGAGATCTTTTCTTTTGTATTTTTTGATGTAAATTCCTTTCTTATCCCTGTACTTAGCCAATCACAGGCTTTGCTTTGTAAAGACTATAAGAGGGATGCAAATCATTTCTCGAAAGATATATTGTATATTTTACACTTAGTGAAATACACAGGGCTCTCTTTGTTTTCCTTTTCTCTCTTCTATATTTTCTTTTTCTTGGAAGCCAAACAACCTCTGAGGATGTTTTCCCAAAGGATGAGAGGCTAAACCTTTGGTTTCTTAGAGTGAAGGAAGCTAGGTGAAAAGTCCAGATGCAAAAGTGGAAAACTCTCGTGCATTAAATACAGGTAGTTGGAGTTCATAAATGACTTTTAAATCTAAATTTTTGCTTTAAATCCCTTAGAATCACTTTGAATGGCCAATACATGATAAGCTTTAGGTCTATGTGGATACTTATTGCTAGATCCACATCAGACCATTAGTTATCATGTACGAGCCATTGGAAAGTGGCTCAAGGTGAAGACCCATAGTGTCTAAAGTCATTAATGGAACTTGACTACCATTTCTATTGACTTTTTATGGATTAAATCTTTATTGTTAAACCTATACCGGTTCGGGAAACAACCATCCTTTATGTTGTTGTCCCTAATACGAGGAGAAAAATCCAGAATTTCCCACTTTGCATTCTGAACTTGATCCTAGCAACCCTTAGCTCCAGGAGACTTTCTTCCTTCCATTTTACCTAGTTCCATATTAGTTTAGTTTCAAACACCACTTTCAAAACATATTTTATTTTCTTTTAAACTTTAAGCTTTTGACAAAGGAAATCATCAGACTCAATTTCTAATCTTGAGTATATCACTGGTAGAATGAAAACCCATCCCAGAGTTCGACCCTAGAGCTGCTATACTATAGTAGCTTTGCTACGCTAGTATGAGGTCATATGATTTATAAATATTTTTTGATTAAAATACCCAACTGGGCCCGAATCAATCTGGTTTGACGACCCGACTCGAATAATATTGTGTGGTCTTTTAATGGGAGATTTACTAAGGCTTAGTCCATGGAGCGAAGGCTTGGGCCGATAGGCCCGTTTAGCTCATTATGGAACCGCCTTTTGTAATTAGGGTTTTTTAGTGTGATGTGGTTGCTGTGTTATATATAGAGAGAAAATATTGTAGCCGCAAGATGTACTCTGTATTCTTCCCTAATAATAGTGATATCCTTGCAACTCTATGGATGTAAGCAAATTGCCGAACCACGTAAATACTGTCTTGTGCGTGTGATTGTTTTTCTTTGGTGTGTGTTTTCTTTATTTTTTGTTTCTCACAGGTTGGGAATTTGGCTTAATTCTATTCAAGTTGATTTTATTGAGTACATGGCAATTAAGAAACAAAAAAGATAAGAAAGATATTTAATAAAATTTCAAATAAATGATAATTAAGTGTATCTAACAAAAACCTTAAGGCAAGTAAATAAAATTAACCTTTTAAAATATAGTTTATATTTGAAATAAAGGAAAATTCATAGAGAGAAAATAAAAATAAAAATTCAAGGAAATATGAATTTAGAGCCCGTTTAGCAATGTTTTTTAGAAGTGTTTTTAGCCCTAAAAACACTTAAAATGCTTTTTTAAGTAAAAAGAAAATATATATGTTTGATAATATTTTGAAAAACACTTATGAAAATTTTAAAAAACATTTGAAGTGTTTTTTAGAGAAGCACTTGAGAGGTGTTTCTTTAAAAAAAATACTTCAAATTTTTTTTATATATTCCTAAAATAAATTTTCTCATTATCCTCCATTTCCCTTTAACTTTCTTTTTTCTTCTTACTCTCCTCTTCCTCTTTCACTTCATTTTCATAAATATATATATATATATATATATTTTAATAAAAGTTTTTATTTATTATAATATTTTTTTTGTAATAAATATATTTTTTTAGTAATTTATTATTATTAAAAATGTTTTTATACTTATGCAATATATTATTAAAATTGCTATTAGAATCATTTTTTTTAAATTCTCATAAAAGTGTTTTTTACAAAAGTGTTGTAGAAGAAAACACTTACAATAAAAACACTTTCATTAAAAGTAATGTCAAACTGACTCTTAATATATCTTCCTTTATTTACTTCTTTTTTTCAACATTTTATTTTGTTAAAAAATAAAAAAATAAAAAAATAAAAAAAATCAAACTCACTCTATTTCATTGTATTTTCCAAAACCACTGTACTTTTATTTTACATGGTATAATCAAGGATGAAAATATCGGTAATCACGGATATATCGGTACTTCTATTTTACGGATATATCGAATATATCAGAGATATATCGGCGGGTATTTTGGAAAAAAATATCGGTAAGCTTAAAATTGTTAAAAACTCATGAAAATGAAAGGAAAACCTCATAATAATATAATTAGAAATATAATAGATATTTTAAAGTTATTTTATTGAAAATTTTGATATATGTATAACATGATTTATCATATTTGATAATAATATGTCTAATTTTAAAATATATATTAATATTAAAATTATGATCCATTTAATTCAATTGTATTAAACAATATAAAATAAATTATGATATATATTTTTAATATTTAATTATTATTAATGATATTAAAAACATTATGAAGAAAGTTATATAATTTTTATATTTTTGGTAATCAATTAAAAGAAAATTTTACATTTAATTATAAAATAATTATAATTAATTTGCTCTTTAAAATATTATTTTAATATTTTCTTTATATAATGAGTTTAAGTATATATAAGTTTAGTGCATAATATATACCAAGGGCAAGTTTGCTCGGATGGCAAGTGGGGTGTACCCCAAACCTTTTGGTTTGGGGTTCAAATCCTCTCAGAAGCAAAAGGAGAAGGCACTGTAGCGCATTTGACTTCCGTTGACCATGCGATATATCGGGAAAAATCGACGATTTATCGCCGATTTCTCGGGATTTATCCCAAAATATCGGTCCATATTTCACCATGAAATATTGTATTGATACCCTCCCATACACAATATATGGCCGACATATTACGATATTTTCCTCCTTGGGTATAATAGCTGCAATGGTCAACCATGCCCTTTGTTGAAACTTTTACCTCTTCAACAATGGTGGCAATGGTTTCGTTTTCCTCAATCTCGATCGGAACCTCATCTTCAATTTCTCAAAATTACCATGCACTACCACTTCCATCACTGAACCAAGTCCTAACTATACGATGAGATAGATCAAACTATCTTTTGTGAACAATGCAACTACTCAATGTTAGTATTGTAAATGGCCTTGAGTTCTTCATTGAGGGTCTTCATCCATGTCCATCTTTGATGTGTGAAGATGGCATTACAATAAATTCTGAACTTATTCTCTAGAGGTGCCAAAACAATCTGCTTATGAGTTGGATATATTATTTTCCCGTTGAGAGTGTAATGACTGAAATTATTGAGATAAATATTGTTTATGATATTACAATAATTTAGTATTTTCTTTCATAAAACACTAGCATAAGTGTGGACCCCGCATTTCGTGCTCATGCGTTTCCCACTCGATGGTGAAACTCACTTTTAATTTGAAAAATGATTTTTATTAATTATGAAAATGACTTGGAGTCGCCACTTATTTTTGTTTTGTTTTTAAAAGGGTAAACAAAATAAGAAAGAAAAACCCTAAATGTGACTCCTTATTTTGGAAAAGGCGGTCTGCGAGAAACCGGATCGGGTTCGGGGGTCAGATTACTTATCGGGAAGGTACGGTAAAGACCGTAGCACCCTTCTAAGTCCCTAAAGTCGGGTCTCTACTAATAAAATGAAGCAATCATGGCAACGGACGAGTAAATCAATGAGTACCCAGAATAAATCATGCACACGTGAGAATCAAAATATGCTTAGACAATTACCAGAGTAAAAGTAGGTGCGTACCTGGGCAGTGATCCATAAAGCGCTATCAAGAAGTGAGGTTAGTGCACAATTAAGGAATAATTTCGAGCATGTCATAGAGCAGAATAAAATCAATCATGCATGACAATTAAATCAAACAAGCAATCAATCAATCATAAGGAAATCACATATGTTGGGCCCCCACCAAAGCCCGATCTATCTTGCACAAATTAATCCCACAAATTCCATTAATTTGGAATTATGAAAATTACATTCATGCTTATGTAAAGTCGAGATAAATAGAAGATTATTTGAAACCCGAAAAGCATTAAAACTGTTAAAGAGAAAACTGGATTTTTGAAATTTATTTAAAAATTGGAGTCTTGGGAATTAAATTTAAGAATTTGAATTTTGGAGATTAAATTTGAAAGAAATTGGAATTTTTAAAATGATTTGAGAATTGGAGTCTTGAAAATTAAATTTAAGAATTGAAAAAGAAATTGGAATTTTTAAAAGGATTTGAGAATTGGTGTCTTGAAAATTAAATTTAAGAATTGGAACTTTGGAAATTAAATTTTAAAGAAATTGGAAATCAGAATTTTAAAGAATTATTTAAAATTTGGATTTTTTAAAATAAATAAATAAATAAAATAATAATAATAATGAAAATAATAATTAAATTAATGAACGGGAATATTGGAATTTTTTAAATCGGAAATTAAATTTGGAAGTCGTACTTTTGAAGAATTTGATTTAAAATGGAGTTTTGAAATAAATAAATAAAATGTTAATGATTAAATAAATTAATGGGAATATGGGAATTTTCGGGATTAGGAATTTAATTCGGAGATCAGAAGTTTTAAAGAATTTGATTTAAAATGAAGTTTTAAAATAAATAAATAAAATGCTAACGGTTAAATAAATTAGTGGGAATATTGGGAATTTATGAAAATTGAAATTTAAATTTAGAAACAAGAATTTTGAAAGATTATTGAAAGGTGAAGTTTTAAAATAAGTAAATATATTGGAATAATAGTAATACCTAAAAAAAACAAATTCAGAGACCGGGATGTTGAAGAATTGTTTGAGAACAGTACGTAAAAAAAAAACTAAATTTTGAAGGAAATTATTTTTGGCATGGAATTTTTAAATACATGGAAAGAAAATAAACAAATAAGTAAATACTCTTAAAAGGATGACACGCGCCCTGAGAGAAAGTGGTCATGCATAGCTGAGCCAAACACATGCTTTATGTACACCATTAAATTCAAATCAAGCCTCTGCCAACATCATCATTTTTTTTTTAAAAGCACTGACACTACCCATTTTTACTCAAAGCATCCAACACCATACGGAAAGCAAATACACCCATGCTAATCTCGGAACCCTTTCCATCTACCTTTTGCATAACATTGCATCGCCTTCGTCTCCGTGCCCCTCAAAGAACGCTCCTTCATCAGGCTCCCTTCCACAGCCATGGCTGCCACGAAATGCTTCGAACACGCCTTGTGCTTACCTTGCCGAGGTGTGTGTAATCAGCCTGGTGACCAATGCCTCAACCTTCTTGGTATCGTCACCAACCAAGTTTTATATAGATTTCCGCTAACCCGAAGAGACTTGCAACGCCCGTGGCCGCGCGCAGCCTCCCACAGCATCTCACGCCCACTCCCATTTCCTCATAACCGATCATATAAATCCCAACATGGCAGGCCATAATCTCATTCCATTGATTAAAAAAAATAAAAATAAAGAGAAAACATGCCAAGGACAACATTCACAGCATAACTAAACATATATTCACCTTCATTTGTATTTTGAATCCAATAAAACAAAGTCAAAGAACACTAACCTCGTCTGAGGAACGATGCAGTCAGATGAAGATCCTTCTTCCTCTCAATGGTATGGCTTCTCCGAAAAATCTCTCAAAGGTGCGGCCTCTTCAGATCCCGCTGTTATTTTTTTCTTTCTCTTTTTCTCCCTTTCTCCTGGTGTTTTTTCCTCTTTTTTAAAACCAGCCTCCTCACTCGGTCAAAACTCCTCCCGCAAGTCATGGACCTGCTCCCCTCTCCCTTACTCACTCTCCTGTGGCTTTCATCAGCAAGCATGGCCCCTCTGAAATTATAGCCATCCCTCTTCTCTGCCATCTGCAGCTGGTCCCCCCTTTGTTTAAAAGAGAAAATGCCCCCCAAAGAGAGAAAACTCTCATCCTGGACCCCCACCATAAAAGGGGTCTACAAATATGCCCCTCTTCGGTAGAGCTCACGAGTGTAAGGAATATGAACACTGGAGTGAAAAGTAAGTGTGACAAGTGAGTGGAATGAAGTGAACTCTACCGAAGAACAAAGGAGACCCCCCAAAAGGATGTTAGTGAAACACGAACTCACTCAGGCCAACAGAATGAACAAACGAGGCTCTAATCCTAAGAGAAAAAAGTGTCTCAAAAATGACTCCGAAGCCACACTAAAGGATCTAGACTCTCTCTAAGACGTCTCCGAGAGTGACTCAAAGATCGATGTCAAAGATGAGTAACGATCGAACCACCTTGAAGTACGAGAAAGAACATGTCCAAAGGAGACTCCCTATGTGACCTACATGAGAATGATAGGTGTAGAATGCCTAACAACATGACAGAAATACGTGTCGTGATCCCAAAAGACCGTGTCATGTGTAGTGAAAGGGGAAATCTAGAAGAGCATGATGAATAAGCAATAAGCACCAGAGTAGGTAGGTGAGGAAAGTGACTCTAAATGCCCAAAATGGATTATACATGGTGACCCAAAAATGCCTAGATGAGTATGCACAATGGCTCTGAATGCCAAAACTGAAGATGTGACTCTGAATGTCATACTGAACAAAGACCTTGGATGTCGAACTGACCTGATAGGAAGAATGAATGACCGATCTATATGGGTGCAGTCCTGACTCAAACTAAACACAAACTGATAGGAAAATGGCCGATCGATATGGGTGCAGCCCCGACTCAAACAGAACTCGAACTGACACGATGAATGAAAATGACCGATCGATATAGGTGCGGTCCCAGAAACTGAACTGACATGACAAGGAGATGGCCGATCGATATAGGTACGACCCCAACTCAAACTCAAACTGATAAGATGATGACCGATCGATATAGGTGCGGTCCCAGAAACACAAACAGACATGACAAGGAGATGGCCGATCGATATAGGTGCGGCCCCGACTCAAACTGACACGATAATGACCGATCGATATAGGTGCGGTCCCAGAAACACAAACTGACATGACAATGACCGATCGATATAGGTGCGGTCCCAGAAACTGAACTGACATGACAAGGAGATGACTGATCGATATAGGTGCGGCCCCGACTCAAACTCAAACTGATAAGATGATGACCGATCGATATAGGTGCGGTCCTAGAAACACAAACTGACATGACAAGGAGATGGCCGATCGATATAGGTGCGGCCCCGACTCAAACTGACACGATAATGACCGATCGATATAGGTGCGGTCCCAGAAACACAAACTGACATGACAATGTGTGGACCCGCATTTTTCACGTGCGTCCCCACTTGATCGGCGAGACTCGCTTTTTTATTTGTGAAAAATTAATTTTTGGAAAAAAGTTGGAGTCGCCACTTATTTTATTTTTATTTAAAAGGGAAAATAAAACAAGAAAGAAAAACCCTAAAATGTGACTCCATAATTTTTGGAAAAAGCATGTCTTTGAAAAAAATCGAGTCTTGGTCCGGGGATCAGGTTACTTATTGGGAAGGTACCTCTAGGAGGTAGCACCCCTCTAAGCCCTAAAAAGGTCTCTACTGACTAAGTTGAGGGAAACGTGGCAATTAATCGGTTAGTTATGGATACCCAAGTAGGCTAGGTGATTTTGAAAAATAGCATGCTTAGCAGGAAAACCAATCACTATCATGAAGAAGATTTAGGGTACGTACCTGGACTGCTTCTTAAGTGCTATCACAAGACATCAAAGTTCCACCCAATGCAATAACTTAAACAATTAAACCACAAGCAACATTTTTTTTTATTCAAATGAAAACGTGCTGGACCCAATAAACCATTCAACCTAATATAATAATCTAAACTGAAATGAAACCAGATTTATATATATATATATATATATATATATTTTTTTTTTTTTTTTCAAAGCAACCCAATGTAGAAAACAAATCAACTTACCAACGGCTAGGTGCGTAGGTTGCTTGTTTCTCCAAATGACAGCCGTGTGAATGTATCTCCTTTACGTGGAGATATGTGTTGAATCTTCCTTCAAAGAAGTGGTGCGGCTGGTTCTCAATGCGTGGTGCGGCTATGGTGAGTTCCTCTTCAACTTGCAGCCGTGTGGGTACTCTCTAGAAAATTGCCTTCCTCCCTCTGGAATAAAAAATTTCCTTTTTCTTTCTTTATTTCAGCCAAAAATCATATTTCTCCCTCTGTGGCTCTCTCCCTATGATGATAAGATCAACAGAGAATGGCAACAAGGTTGCTTCCATGAGAATCATCAGTTGTAGCGTGAACTCCATTTTTCTAACAGAATCGAAAATTAAACTCCCAGAATTTCTCCCCTGTTTCCCGAGGTTGATAGTGTGGGATAGATCCGAATTTCAATGGTGCATATTCCAGATTTCTGTAGTTCACTCGAAGATCCTCGGAATCAACTATCCAATATTTGAGTGAGATTGTTGCATACTTCCTCTCGTATTGACACTTCCCGTCATTCCTCAACGTACTCCCAAATACAAAAGCAAGGGTTCGAACACCATGCGGGAAAAGAATATAGATAAAAAAAAATAAAAAAAATTGAAGTAAAACTTGGAGAAGGAAGTGGCAGAAGGTGTTGATCAATAAACATGGATAGCCCCCATTTCAGATATTAATCCATGGGCTAAAAACAGAGGGAAAAATGCAGAATATGATTTAAATGAAGAACAAAATATGATCACATTCTGGCATGGAGTTATATGCTTCCGAAGACATCAATGACATCCAAAACCAAAACAAGGCAAACAAGCAAGCATCCAATCTCAACAAAACAAATTGTGGCCCTTTTCGTCCACACAAAATCAACAAAACCATTAAATATTCACGTGGAAAAATCAAATATAGGTCGGAATTCTAAAAGCAACGAGGTGCATACCTGGACAGCCTTGGTTGCAATTGCTCTTTTCGTTTCCTCTGTTCTTTTCCCCGACAAATTTTCAGAATCCCTCCCAATCATCCAATGCGTCTTCTCTAATGCGTCCTCTCACCAAAAAAGAATCTCCTTTCCTGCTATCTTCCTTCTTCTCCCTCCTAAAACTCCAATACGTGCTGCCACTTTTTCTTTTCCTTTTCTCACATATATATATCATCCCTCAAGACCTAAATTTGTTTCCAAAAAAGAAAATTCTCCTCTTTCCTTTCTCCTTCTCTTCTTTTTTTTAAATCTTCCAATCAAAAGCAATCTTCCCAATTTCAAATTCCCCTCCAAAACCTTCCAAGGAGAGTCCCACCTTCTTTAAACTCCAATGGTAAGTTTCCTTGCAAAAAAAACATGAAATTCCTGAAGTTAAATAAATTGAATGAATAAATAAGCAAGTAAATAAATTAGGAAACGGTAAAAAATAAATCAATAAATAAACAAAAATAAATAATAAATAAATAAATAAGTTAAGGAAAATAATATAAAGAGGAAGATAACCAATAAAAAGTGAATGATAATCATAAAACTAAAACTAAAAATAAAATAAAAATAAACCAATAAACAAAAGTCGAGCCCAAAAGCCATGTAACCATGCAAGTCATACTAGTCACACTAAAAATGTCCAAATGGGCCAAGTGTGCCTAAACGGGCCTATGATGAGACTAAGTGGGCCTAGGGTGGTGCCTAATGGGCCAAGCGTATCTAAAAGTTATCCTAAAAAAAAAATAAAAAAAGCCTAAGTCTAAGTTAGGGCTGCCAAGGGTCACAATAAGGGATCAAATAATCCCTCAACCAAAGTCTCCAAGGTGACTCAGAAAAAGGTAAGTGGTGAGTAGTACTGGGCCACCAAGGAACTACTGTGGAGCACTGAAAACGAACTTAAAGACATGTGTTAAAGGGACAAAATTGAGGGTCTACAAATATGCCCCTCTTCGGTATAGATCACGAGTGTAGAGAATGTGAGTAGAAATACGAGTAATGAGCAGAATGAAGTGAACTATACCGAAGAATTAAAGAAGGACCAGAGATTTTGTCCTAGCACATGAAGAGGTAAGATCAAAAGATGGGGTCTCAACGACATGGATGGGATAACTCTATGTGAGGGGAAATGACAATAAAGAGAGAAAGCATGTGACGAGTAGCACAAAGATGGAAAGAGGTGAAAAGGATGATTTAAAGTCATGGACGATATGAATGACTCTGGATCATGGACAAGGTGAACGACTCTGGATCTAGAATAGGATAAAAGACTCTGGGTCATGAGCTCAGGGCTCTAATTGGAAAGAATGACTCTGGGTCAAGATGGAAAACGACTCTAGGTCGAGAGCTCTAGGCTCTAAATAGGAAAGAATGACTCTGGGTCAAAATGGAAAATGACTCTGGGTTGAGAACTCTGGGCTCTAGATGGAAAAGAAATGACTCAGGGTCATAAATGGAAAACGACTCTGGGTCGAGAGCTCCAGGCTCTAAATAGGAAAGAATGACTCTGGGTCAAAATG
The DNA here is from genome assembly GCF_004353265.1 of Vitis riparia. NCBI lineage: Eukaryota > Viridiplantae > Streptophyta > Magnoliopsida > Vitales > Vitaceae > Vitis > Vitis riparia. The sequence goes on from NC_048436.1 coordinate 5,566,926, forward strand.
GAAAATGACTCTGGGTCGAGAGCTCTAGGCTTTAAATAGGAAAGAATGACTCTGGGTCAAAATGGAAAATGACTCTGGGTCGAGAACTCCGGGCTCTAAATAGATAGCCGATCAGGATACTTTCCGACTCAAGGTGTCGGGTCGAGGCCACTCACAAGTGGCTAGAATATGAAAACGAAACATCGCAGGGATGTGAGTGATGCAAATGACTCCGGGTCGTGAGCTCAGGGCTCGGGGTGCTATGAATGACTCTGGGTCGAGATGAAAAATGACTCTGGGTCGATGAATAGCTCAGGGCTATGAGCTCCGGGCTCTATGACTGATCGGCTAGAAGGAGAATGCGATACGCAAACTCTAGGTCAAACCACTCATGGGCGACCAAATGATGACAGCTCAGCTAAGAGCTGGAAAGACTCCGGGTCTATAGGAAATGATAGCTCAGGGCTAGTGGGCTCAGGGCCTAAGGGAAAAAGGATAGCTCAGGGCTATAAGACTCAGGGTCTAGAAGGAATGGATAGCTCATGACTACGAGGTTCAGGGCCTGAAAGGGAATAATAGAGAAGACCAGCTCGGAAGTGGACATGAAATAAATTGGCTCAAAGCCATGTACTCAAAATGTCAAGGGTCGGACTACTGAAACCAAGAAGGGAAATATGCCCCAGTATCCAGGGTGCTCACACTGCTGAAACAAATAGTAAACCAATCATCTGCTAGAATCAATGGGTCAGAAACTGATGCATCGTGACAAACCTCTGAAAAGTCAAAACTGAAAGAACTCTCTATGTCTGAAAAGCTGCTCTGTCAACGAATCTCAAAAGGTAAATCTCAAAGTGTGTATATCGTGGCCCATCTAAAAGCAAATCTCAAAGTTCACAAAATGGTGCTCATCCGGATAACTCAATATGCAAGGTAACAATGGCGGAAACAAATCTGTCTCATGAGCATTAGGCTAAAGAATCCATCCGCGCTCCTTGGGTGAAACCTGATACGATCCATCTCTATCTCAACAAATCCATGTAGGGAGGCCCTGATACAGTCGATCGTCAGAAGCTCTGGGCTAGTACTCAATCTAAAACCAAACTAGCCACTGTCTCAATCTCAAGGATAGTCAAAGAACATGGGGGAAATATGCCCCAGTATAAGATCTGATGTCAAAGTCGTAAGGCGAACAACAAACAATGATCATCCATCCTCGTACCACTACCCAAACAAATCTCGCAAAGGAGAGGGGAATATGCCCCAGTATGGATATCGGATGTCGAGGTCGTGAGGTAAACAAACTAACAATGATCATCCATCCTCGTACGACTATCCAAACACAATCTCATCAAGGAAAAGGGGAATATGCCCCAATGTGGATAATCTAATGTCGAAGTCGTGAGGTAAACAAACTAACAATGATCATCCATCCTCATACCGTATACAATAACAGACAAGAATCTCGGAGGAAGGGGGGAATATGCCCCAGTGTGAATATATGATGCACAACCAAAGGATGAATCCAACATCGTCAATCAATTGTCCTCGGCTCAACAATAATCCACTAAGAAGTCAGAATGATGTATCGACCAATGCCTCAAGGGAGACACTCTAAATCTAATCTCAAATGAATAGCCAAAATGATGAGGAATGTGGTAATCTCAAAAGTAGAAACATGTCTCTGATGAATCCCTGACTGAATCTGATAGGAATCTAGTAACCTCAAAATGGGGAAATATGCCCCAGTATGCCAGATCTATACACTGTACTAAAAACTGCCTCCAACTCAGTAATAATCCACTAGTCTATCTCAGAAATACTCTGCGAATGGAACCGCTAGGGGCTCAACGATGCTCCACTAGAACTGATATGGTCTCAACATACCCTACTAGGGATCTCTGATCGGTGAAAATGCCCAGACTCAAAGAAAGTGCTCCACTAAGGGCTCATCTCAACCAAATGAAAGGGGAATATGCCCCAGTATGGATATCTAATGCACAACCAAAGGATGAATCCAATATCCTCAATGAACTGTCTCCAAACCCAAAAATCCATCAAACATCAATATGCCAAGCAAGAGAGAGACCAAATGCTTCCAAAAGTATCTTCCATAAAAGAAAACATAGTAACGACCATACTTCAACCAATCTACCAAAAAAACCTGTCCAAGTGAAGACTGTCAAAGATAACGTCTGATCTCGTGGCCTCAGGGTGGTCTTAAGACACGGGACGTAACGTAGGCCAAGGTGATAGGGTCAAAGAAATGAAGGGAAACTAGGCTCAAATACCCAATGATCAAACCCATACCCTTGTGTATAAGATGTAATGCATAGAAAAAATCTCATGAGTCGTGGACCTAAAGGTAACCAAAGGCGATGCCAATGGCGAAATGAGAGAAAGGATGAGTGGTCAAACCATCAATGAAACAGGTGAATGATGTGAAGAAGGTATCGAATCAAAAATGTGTATCAACATGTAAGGAATGGATAAAAAGGTGGAACAAAGATCTGGAAAGAGATAATGGGATACAAAAGGAAGCAATGAGAAAGTGGAATGAGTGATGATCAACCCATGTTAGTACAATAAAGGAAAGTCATATCACCAATGATGGAATGGTGGGTAAGACAATGATCCGGAGACCCTAGTAAAAGGTCGCTCATCTCTCATACCTAATACATATCAACCATAATCCGATACGCATAGGATACCATAGAACTCTCATATGAACCCTCGACACTCCAAATGCGTAACAAGAGCGGCTCAAGGAGTGAAAAACTCATAAAAACTCATAAAAAACCCATAATGACAAATATACCCAATAAATGAACCTCAAAAGGTGGCATAAATGCCCAATGGAACGAGATACCATACATGAGCATATCATTGCGCTTTTCTTTTCCATTTTTTTTTTTGATTGATTTTTTTTTTTTTTTTTTTTGCGCATGCTCTGATCATCAATAAATCAAACTCCAATGGGAAAAATATAAGGAATGAACAAACTCTCTCAAATCACTAGTGAATACATGAACCCCATCCCATGAGATAACCTCTCAAACCAAAATCTCCGAATCAATGTCAAATGATGGAATGAATAGAGTGATATGACTGCCCTCTTTGCACTAAGAGGTGAAGGATCATCAACCCGAGGAAGAGAATAGATAAGATGAAGCAAATAGTGATAGAGATAAGAAAGAGAATGAATATATGGTGATAATAAAATAGAACAAGTAGGGTGATAAGAGGATGGTAACAAAATGAGAAGATAGACCTATAAGTCTAAAGCTCATGAGACTTTCCTAGCAAAGCATGCATATACATCAAAGGGCCCCAACCCGGATATAGAAATGGTAATCAAAGCTATAAGAAAGAAATAAGGCTATAACATACCATGTGAGGCTCAATGGGCTAGCAACGGTTTAATATATTAAGGTGATAAAGTATGAGGCTAACCGAATTGATGGCCACCCATCCTGTGACCATGGTCTCAAACATAATACTTCTTTAGCTGATCCACGTTGGTAGGCTCTGAAAATTGGTTTCCATCTAAGTCAGTCAACCATGCAGCCCCTTCTGGAATCAACTCTCGGATAACATAAGGCCCACTCCAACTAGGTCTAAACTTTCCTCTAGGGTCTCCAATCAAACCTCTGAGAATCCTCAAAACCAAGTCCCCTTTTGCAATGGTCTAGGCTTAACCCGTTTCTTGAAGGCACGAGCCATCTTTCTCTGATAGGCTTGAACATGATCTGCCGCTCTCAATCTCCTCTCATCTAAAAGGTTAAGCTGATCAAATCGAGCCTGAGCCCACTCTGTCTCAGAAATCTGCTGCTCAAGGGCTACTCTCAATGAGACCATCTCTGTCTCGACTGGCAAAACAGCCTCCATACCATACACTAGAGAGTAAGGCGTAGCTCCTGTAGAAGTACGAAAAGATGTACGATATGCCCACAACGCAAAAGGAAGCTTCTCTGACCAATCTCGAGAAGTCTCAACCATTTTCCTCAAAATCCTCTTAATATTCTTGTTTGCAGCCTCTACTGCCCCGTTGGTCTGTGGCCTATATGCTGAAGATCTATGATGTCGGATGGCATACTTCTGCAATAAAGTATCTACCTCAGCTCGGAAGTGCACCCCTCTGTCGGAAATCAACTCATGAGGAACCCCATAGCGGCAAATGATGTGTGATCTGATAAAACTAGCAACCCTAGCAGATGTCAACCTCGCATATGATGCGGCTTCCACCCACTTGGTGAAATAATCTATGGCAACTAGGATGAACTCATGACCACTGGAAGATTTTGGTGAAACCTTCCCAATAATATCAATACCCCATACTGAAAATGGCCATGGCGAGGTCAAAGCGTGTAACTCTGATGGCGGTGCATGAATGAGATCACCATGAATCTGACACTCTGGGCATTTCTGGACAAACTGACAACAATCTGTCTCCATAGTCAACCAGAAATAGCCCGTCCTCATAATCTTACGGGCTAGCATGTGTCCTCCCATATGCGGACCACAAACTCCTGAATGAACCTCTCTCATCACTCGATCTGCAGAGGCTCGATCTAAACATAATAGAAGCATACCATCAGCTGATTGCCTATATAAGGTATCCCCACAAATCACAAATCTAGTGGCCAAATTCCTCAGTGCTCTCCTATCCTTGCCAGTGGCTACCTCAAGGTACGTGCCAGATCTCAGAAACTGATAAATATCATGATACCAAGGTAGATCATCCTGGACCTCTGTTTCTCCAATCAAACAATAGTAGGCGGGTGCAGATCTCAACTCAATCAGCAATGGACGTATAACCACATCAATCGAAATGTCCACAAAAGAAGCTAGGGTAGCTAAGGCGTCGGCAAACCGGTTCTGCGCTCTAGGTAGATGAACATATCTCAAGTCATCAAATCTTGCAACCAGCAACTCCAAATAGGCGTGATATGGCCTAAGCTTCACATCCCTAGTCTTCCAATCCCCCTGAATCTGTCTAAGTACCAGATTGGAGTCACCAAATACCTCCATCTGTCTAATGTCAAGCTCCAATGCAGTCTCTAGACCAAGGATACAAGCCTCATACTCAACTATGTTATTCGTGGCAGGATATCGATCAGAAAATGCCAAACGAACAGATCTCGGAATATGATCACCCTGAGGGGATACCAACAGAACACCTATCCCATACCCTGACTGATTGGCTGCACCATCAAAGTACATGCACCATCCTGATAAGCTGGTCATAGCAACAAACCCCTCATCTGGAAAATCATCATCAACTGGTCTGTCCTCAGATGTCGGTAGTGAAGCTAAGTGATCGGCGACAATACTTCCTTTAATAGACTTCTGAGAAACATACTGGATATCAAACTCTGTCAAAAGTACGAGCCATCTCATCAGTCTACCAGTCAATGCAGGTCTATCAAACAAGTATCTCAACGGGTCTAGGCGGGATATCAAATGCACTGAATACTCTGTCATGTAATGCCTTAATCTCCTGGTAGCCCAAACTAGTGCTAAGCAAAGGCGCTCAATCATAACATATCTCATCTCATACTCCAGCATCCTCTTACTCAAGTAGTAAATAGCTCGTTCCTTCCCTGAGTCATCAATCTAAGCTAACATACATCCCAAGGCCATGTCTGAAACTGACAAATATAGAAGAAGTGGACGTCCTGGCGTAGGAGGCGCTAATACAGGAGGAGAAAGCAAATACCCCTTGATCTTCTCAAATGCAAGTTGACAATCATCATTCCAAACTGTCGGCTGGTTCTTCCTTAAAAGACGAAATATGGGCTCACATATGTCTGTCAATCTGGCTATGAAACGGCTAATATACTGTAATCTGCCCAGAAAACCTCTAATCTCTTTCTCAGTCTTTGGTGCAGGCATGTCAAGTATGGCTTTGATTTTATCTGGGTCGACCTCTATGCCTCGCTCACTGACCATATGTCCCAATAACTTCCCAGAAGTCACTCCAAAAGTGCACTTCTTAGGATTCAACCTCAATCTAAACTTCCGGATCCTCTCAAAGAATCTCTCTAGAGCCTCTAGGTGATCTGCTCTGCCTTGGGATTTCACAATCATATCATCCACATAAACTTCAACATCCCTATGCATCATGTCATGAAACAAAGTAGTAGCGGCCCTCTGATAAGTGGCTCCTGCGTTCTTCAACCCAAATGGCATAACCTTGTAACAATAGGTACCCCACTCAGTAATAAAGGCTGTCTTCTCCATGTCCTCTGGAGCCATCAAAATTTGATTATACCCTGAAAACCCATCCATGAAAGACAACATCGAATGGCCTGCAGTGCTATCAACTAACAAATCAATATGTGGGAGAGGGAAGTCGTCTTTAGGACTGGCTTTATTAAGATCTCTGAAGTCCACACAAACTCTAACTTTGCCATCCTTTTTGGGTACTGGGACGACATTAGCCAACCACTTTGGATACTCAACCACTGATATGAATCCAACACTGAGTTGTTTCTGAATCTCCTCTTTCACCTGCAGACTCCAACGTGGATGTAATTGTCTCAATTTCTGCTTAACTGGTCTGGCATGTGGTAGGATAGGCAAGTGGTGCTGAACTATAGAGGGATCAAGACCAGGCATGTCCTCATAAGACCATGCAAAAACATCCAAGTATGCCCTGAGTAAATGAATAAGTCTATCTTTCTCATCTGTAGATAGGGGTGAACCAATCTTCAGCTCTCTAGGCTGATCATCTGTGCCAAAATCAACTGTCTCAACATCCCCTGTAGCAGGTGAAACTCTCTCATCCACGGGATCAAGGTCATGATCAGAAGAGTCCCTATCCGAATCGGGCCATGCAACCTCATCATTTATATCAAATATCTGTGAAGTGGGTGAGTGGGGTGCAGATATAGAGGTACTATCACAAGAGACAGGCGAATACTCAAAAATGCTCGAATCCATAAATGAAGCAATAGAAACATCGTCAGAGCGGGAGACAAATCCCGATAAAACATCAAAAGAAAGAGGTGGGTCCACAAGGTCGGACGCTCCCTCAACTGGGCTAACAATGCCCTTAAACAAACTACTATCATCCTCTAGAAGCTCTGGAACAGGAAGAGTCTGAGTCCCCTCAAAAACCTCAATGGTAGACACCCCAAACATATCAAATGCTGAAACAGGCTGAAGCTGAACAATGCTGGTAATCTGGCTCATGGTCATCATGTCCATCTCATCTCGGTACTCATCATGGGAAACAACTCCATCAATCATCTCAGTAGAATCAACCATCACCCCATCACCAGTGATCTCCTCTGGAAAGCATAGAGACAACATGCTAGCTCGATCTGGAGACGTGGGAGTGATCGTCAAAGGGAAAGAAGAGCCGGGAGCCCCATCACTCAACTGTAGCTGGTGAAATAGATGCTGAAGATCGGTCTCTCTATCTGTATGTACCACACTATCAATCTCCTCTAGACGGGGTCGAGTCTCTGATCCTCTGACAAAGTAGTCAGCCAAACTCATCCTATAGGGTCGAATAGGATAATCAAATGGTGTGCGGGATAAACGGGCTCTCACCCTCTTCTTGCGCAGCCGCGCCATGTGACGATAATCGGCCTCAGTAGGGATGAATCCAAGTCCAAATGTCGTATCATGGTCAATGGCAGCTATGAACTCGCTTGGTCCCTGCTGACGTCGTCCTAAACCCATGCCAGGTAGGAAGGTCATACCCCTCATCATATCAAGGACCACTACACTACTATGCTGATCAAATGACATAGCCACGAAGTCTCTACAAAAATCCTCAATCTCGAGAGTCTGTATCTCGTCAAAAGTAAACCCAGTCAGAAGTAGGTCGTCCTCACTGTGACTGATTTGAAGTACTGGCTCAGAAGCAGCAAATATATCCCTGGTAGAGTGCACTGTGATGACCTGCCCATCATGAATAAACTTCACCTTCTGATGAAGGGAAGAAGGAATAGCTCCAGCTACATGAATCCATGGTCGGCCTAGTAGCAGGTTAAAGGATGTAGGAATCCTCAAAACCTGGAACAAAGTGGAAAATGTGGCTGGACCAATTTGCAAATCAATCATCAAGGTACCCATAACCTCCCTCTTAGTGCTATCATACGCCCTGACTGTCTGAGTAGAAGGACCAAAATCTGAAGGCGCAAAACCAAGGGCTATAGCAGTGGCTAAAGGGCAAACATTCAGGGCTGAGCCGTTGTCCAGTAGGACAGACGGGACTCTACGGCCTGAACATCCAACTGTGATGTATAGAGGGCGCACGTGGTCTAAACCATCAGGTGGCAAGTCATCGTCTGAAAATACAATGCAAGTGGCCCTGCCAGCCGTCATCATATGAATCAATCCCTCTGGAGTGGTGGTAGTCTCTACTCTGATCTGACTCAAGGCTCGAATCAAAGCATCTCTATGAGTACTGGATGATGCTAATAAACTCCAGATGAAATGCGAGCCTGAGTGCTCTGTAGCTGTCTCAAAACCTCATCATCCTCTTTCCTAATCTCCTCATGAGAGGCTGTACCCTCAAATGGTCTGACTGCTGGTGGTGGTAGCTGAGCTATCCTCCCACTACGAGTCACAATTTGTATCTCTCCCCCTGCTGAATCATCATCCTCCGGCCATAAAGTGAATGGGACAAAAGTATCCTGATATCCAATGATCAAGGGCGTGGGATGAGTCAACTGGAATGGTGCCTCGTCTGGGATCAAACAGAATGGTGTAGGGGCCTGAGAACTCAATGAAACCCCATCAATCTCATAACTGTCATGCAAAACAATCGGCTCGGGTAATCCATCATCCCAACTCAACATATGTATACTGTCATCCTCTATAAGGTCTATGTGATGAATATCTCCTGAAGATGGAGACATTGCGTGTGTAGAATGAGCAGGAAGAGGGTTCGTAGTCACACTTGGCTGCCCCAAGTTGACCAAACCCTGGTCTATCAAGTCCTGAATAGCATGTCTCAAAGCAGTGCAATGGTCCGTGTCATGCCCCGGTCCCTGATGGTAGGAACAATGTAAGTCCATCCTAAAGCGAGGTGGTATGGGTTGGGGTAAAGGCCTGGATACTAATGGAGTCAATAATCCACCCTCTGCGAGCTTCTGAAAAGCTCGACTCAAAGGCATACCCAACTGAGCAAACTGACGTGGTGGCCTCTGCACATAAGTAGTGGTCTGTGGAGCTCGGGGTCGAGTATATGGGGCAGGAGGCCTCTCTGCGACGTGTGCAGCAAAAACAGGCTGTGAGTCCAGATGCAGATAAGTAGGAGTCATAGGTCTGGAAGGAGTAGGTGGTCTGTAATGCGCATGAGGTGAAGGTGGATAGTAGTACTCAGGAGTCTGCCCAACTGTCTGATAACGTCTAAAAGGTCTCATCCCTGCTGAACTGATAGCACCAACATCTCCTGATCTCTGTCCTCCTAAAGGCCTCTTCCCCTTAGAATCAGTGGGGGAAGACTCAGACCATAATCCTCTAGCAATGCCCTCTTCTATACCATACAAAGCCTGTACCAAAGATCCAAAATCCGTATGGGGAAATCCCATCAAGTGTCTAGCAAATCTAGGCTGCAAGCTCCTCATGATCATGCTAATCTGATCTCTCTCTGAAGGACGATCTATAATCTGTGAAATCTTCTCCCTCCAACGGGAGATAAATGAAGTGACTGACTCCTCTGGCCTCTGTCTCAAAGCCTCCAACTCTCTCCTCGAAACATCAATGACAGTGTTAAATGCAAACTGTCTCAAAAACTCCTGGGCTAAGTCATCCCAAGTCCTACGGCGTGATACCTCCAATGAAGCGAACCAACGCTGTGCAGCACCACTCAATGACATGGGGAAAAGCATAACCATCTGGGCCTCATCCAGTCTATGGGCCCTCATAACTGTACTATAGAGTCTCAAATGAATGCGAGGGCATCCTATGCCTGTGTATCTCTCAATCTCAGGCATCCTGAACTTGGCCGGTAGACTGGCCACTGGTGCTCCATCAAAATCCTCCCAAGTAATAGCTCCCTCTGAAGCCCTCATCTGTCTCAACTTCTGCTCAAGTTTATCCATACGAGCATGTGGGTCCTCTGAGATCGGAGTAAGCACTATGGCAGGAGGTGGTGCAACCTCAGTCTGACTATGCAGAGTAAAAGGTATAGTCTGTGGTGCTGGCTGACTGTGCGGAGGCGGTGGTGGTACTGTGGTATCAAACTGGATATCCTCCTGAACTGGGACCTGTCGGGCCTGCTGCCCATCTATCCTCTGGCCAAGGCTAGCTATAGCCTCCTGGATCGAAGCCATGGCCGCGGCAAACTAGTCAACGGTAACTATCTGAGAATCCATATCCCCCTGATCTGATCTCTGGTGTAACTGGTCTGATGCTCTGGTCAATCTACCTCCAACTCTAATCCACGAAGGCAAATCCAGACTGGTCACGATAAACTCTCCTACAAATATGGAAACACTAAATAAGGTGCAATCCGAAAGTGACTCTGTATGAATCAACTGACAAATACATAGAAGAATAGCCCAAATATACTCAGTCTGATACCCTCTTCTGATTACACCAAAAGAGACTACGGAAGGGATAACCAATCCCGATCGTGACCAAGGCAGCTCTGAAGGTCCACAGATGCACCCACGTGTAGGAATGAAATCTTAATTGGATCTAGGCTAGCCTACAAGGTTGAGGTGGCTCTATAGGATAAAATGGGTGGGTCAAAGGATCCCTAGCAGAAGCGATCGTACCCTCCGGCGGTACGCAACCCTTTGCACGCCTCCAAGGAGACGGGGTGCTTCCATGCAAGGTGGTCATTACCTCCACACATGCACTTCCTCGCGTTCCCAGGGAGTTTCTTAAAGGTGAAGGTTCTCCCATCTCTCAACACTCAGGGATAATCTAAAGTGCACAATGAAGGATGTGGGTGCATCCGAAAATCCTAAGATCTAAAGTGAGATAGTAAACAAAGACAAGCAATCATACGAACATGCAAGAGAAAGGGTTGTCATGCAACAAGCAGTCATGCGAAGCAAATAAATATCAAACAATCAAAGTCCTATCTAGCATATGTGAGAGTGAATCATGCTAAAGTGAGCAAAACAATCAAGTGATCACATCAAACAGTCATGCGAAGCAAATAAACATCTAACAAACAAAGTCCTATCCAACATATGTGAGAGTGAATCATGCTAAAGTGAACAAACAGTTAAGTGATCACATCAAACAGTCATGCGAAGCAAATAAATATTCTAACAAACAAAGTCCTATCTAACATATGTGAGAGTGAATCATGCTAAAGTGAGCAAAACAATCAAGTGAGTAAAACAATCAAGCGATATCCAAGACAATCATACATGTTAAGATAGCAAAACCAAACAAGCAAGCAAATCGAATCACCTTGCCTAAAAAAAGAGGTACCCGCTAATCGACCAATTAAACGCCACATTTTCCTTAAATAGTGTTCAAGCTTGATCCTCAAAATCCCCAGTAGAGTCGCCAATTTGTGGACCCGCATTTTTCACGTGCGTCCCCACTTGATCGGCGAGACTCGCTTTTTTATTTGTGAAAAATTAATTTTTGGAAAAAAGTTGGAGTCGCCACTTATTTTATTTTTATTTAAAAGGGAAAATAAAACAAGAAAGAAAAACCCTAAAATGTGACTCCATAATTTTTGGAAAAAGCACGTCTTTGAAAAAAACCGAGTCTTGGTCCGGGGATCAGGTTACTTATTGGGAAGGTACCTCTAGGAGGTAGCACCCCTCTAAGCCCTAAAAAGGTCTCTACTGACTAAGTTGAGGGAAACGTGGCAATTAATCGGTTAGTTATGGATACCCAAGTAGGCTAGGTGATTTTGAAAAATAGCATGCTTAGCAGGAAAACCAATCACTATCATGAAGAAGATTTAGGGTACGTACCTGGACTGCTTCTTAAGTGCTATCACAAGACATCAAAGTTCCACCCACTGCAATAACTTAAACAATTAAACCACAAGCAACATTTTTTTTTATTCAAATGAAAACGTGCTGGACCCAATAAACCATTCAACCTAATATAATAATCTAAACTGAAATGAAACCAGATTTATATATATATATATATATATTTTTTTTTCAAAGCAACCCAATGTAGAAAACAAATCAACTTACCAACGGCTAGGTGCGTAGGTTGCTTGTTTCTCCAAATGACAGCCATGTGAATGTATCTCCTTTACGTGGAGATATGTGTTGAATCTTCCTTCAAAGAAGTGGTGCGGCTGGTTCTCAATGCGTGGTGCGGCTATGGTGAGTTCCTCTTCAACTTGCAGCCGTGTGGGTACTCTCTGGAAAATTGCCTTCCTCCCTCTGGAATAAAAAATTTCCTTTTTCTTTCTTTATTTCAGCCAAAAATCATATTTCTCCCTCTGTGGCTCTCTCCCTATGATGATAAGATCAACAGAGAATGGCAACAAGGTTGCTTCCATGAGAATCATCAGTTGTAGCGTGAACTCCATTTTTCTAACAGAATCGAAAATTAAACTCCCAGAATTTCTCCCCTGTTTCCCGAGGTTGATAGTGTGGGATAGATCCGAATTTCAATGGTGCATATTCCAGATTTCTGTAGTTCACTCGAAGATCCTCGGAATCAACTATCCAATATTTGAGTGAGATTGTTGCATACTTCCTCTCGTATTGACACTTCCCGTCATTCCTCAACGTACTCCCAAATACAAAAGCAAGGGTTCGAACACCGTGCGGGAAAAGAATATAGATAAAAAAAATAAAAAAAAATTGAAGTAAAACTTGGAGAAGGAAGTGGCAGAAGGTGTTGATCAATAAACATGGATAGCCCCCATTTCAGATATTAATCCATGGGCTAAAAACAGAGGGAAAAATGCAGAATATGATTTAAATGAAGAACAGAATATGATCACATTCTGGCATGGAGTTATATGCTTCCGAAGACATCAATGACATCCAAAACCAAAACAAGGCAAACAAGCAAGCATCCAATCTCAACAAAACAAATTGTGGCCCTTTTCGTCCACACAAAATCAACAAAACCATTAAATATTCACGTGGAAAAATCAAATATAGGTCGGAATTCTAAAAGCAACGAGGTGCATACCTGGACAGCCTTGGTTGCAATTGCTCTTTTCGTTTCCTCTGTTCTTTTCCCCGACAAATTTTCAGAATCCCTCCCAATCATCCAATGCGTCTTCTCTAATGCGTCCTCTCACCAAAAAAGAATCTCCTTTCCTGCTATCTTCCTTCTTCTCCCTCCTAAAACTCCAATACGTGCTACCACTTTTTCTTTTCCTTTTCTCACATATATATATCATCCCTCAAGACCTAAATTTGTTTCCAAAAAAGAAAATTCTCCTCTTTCCTTTCTCCTTCTCTTCTTTTTTTTTTAAATCTTCCAATCAAAAGCAATCTTCCCAATTTCAAATTCCCCTCCAAAACCTTCCAAGGAGAGTCCCACCTTCTTTAAACTCCAATGGTAAGTTTCCTTGCAAAAAAAACATGAAATTCCTGAAGTTAAATAAATTGAATGAATAAATAAGCAAGTAAATAAATTAGGAAACGGTAAAAAATAAATCAATAAATAAACAAAAATAAATAATAAATAAATAAATAAGTTAAGGAAAATAATATAAAGAGGAAGATAACCAATAAAAAGTGAATGATAATCATAAAACTAAAACTAAAAATAAAATAAAAATAAACCAATAAACAAAAGTCGAGCCCAAAAGCCATGTAACCATGCAAGTCATACTAGTCACACTAAAAATGTCCAAATGGGCCAAGTGTGCCTAAACGGGCCTATGATGAGACTAAGTGGGCCTAGGGTGGTGCCTAATGGGCCAAGCGTATCTAAAAGTTATCCTAAAAAAAAATAAAAAAAGCCTAAGTCTAAGTTAGGGCTGCCAAGGGTCACAATAAGGGATCAAATAATCCCTCAACCAAAGTCTCCAAGGTGACTCAGAAAAAGGTAAGTGGTGAGTAGTACTGGGCCACCCAGGAACTACTGTGGAGCACTGAAAACGAACTTAAAGACATGTGTTAAAGGGACAAAATTGAGGGTCTACACAATGACCGATCGATATATGTGCGGTCCCAGAAACACAAACTGACATGACAAGGAGATGGCTGATCGATATAGGTGCGGGCCCGACTCGAACTGATAAGATGATGACCGATCGATATAGGTGTGGTCCTAGAAACACAAACTGACATGACAAGGAGATGGTCGATCGATATAGGTGCGACCCCGACTCAAACTGACACGATAATGACCGATCGATATAGGTGCGGTCCCAGAAACACAAACTGACATGACAAGGAGATGGCTGATCGATATAGGTGCGACCTCGACTCAAACTAACACGATAATGACCGATCGATATAGGTGCGGTCCCAGAAACTGAATTGTCATGACAAGGAGATGACCGATCGATATAGGTGCGACCCCGACTCAAACTGAACTGACATGATGGAGATGGTCGATCGATATAGGTGCGGCCCCGACTCAAACTGACACGATAATGACAGATCGATATATGTGCGGTCCCAGAAACCGAACTGACATGACAAGGAGATGGTTGATCGATATAGGTGCGGCCCCGACTCAAACTGACACGATAATGACCGATCGATATAGGTGCGGTCCCAGAAACTGAACTGTCATGACAAGGAGATGGTCGATCGATATAGGTGCGACCCCGACTCAAACTGACACGATAATGACCGATCAATATAGGTGCGGTCCGGAAACTGAACTATCATGACAATGAGATGGCCGATCGATATAGGTGCGGCCCCGACTCAAACTGACACGATAATGACCGATCGATATAGGTGCGGTCCTGGAAACTGAACTGTCATGACAATGAGATGGTCGATCGATATAGGTGCGGCCCCGACTCAGACTGACACGACGAATGACCGATTGATATAGGTGCGGTCCCAACTCGAACTGAAACTGATAGGAAGATGGTCGATCGATATAGGTGCGGCCCCGACTCAAACTGACACGATAATGACCGATCGATATAGGTGCGGTCCCAGAAACTGAACTGTCATGACAAGGAGATGGCCGATCGATATAGGTGCGACCCTGACTCAAACTGACACAATAATGACCGATCGATATAGGTGCGGTCCCAGAAACACAAACTGACATGACTAGGAGATGGCCGATCGATATAGGTGCGGCCCTGACTCAAACTGACACGATAATGACCGATCGATATAGGTGCGGTCCCAGAAACTGAACTGTCATGACAAGGAGATGGCCGATCGATATAGGTGCGGCCCTGACTCAAACTGACACGATAATGACCGATCGATATAGGTGCGGTCCCGACTCAAACTGACACGATAATGACCGATTGATATAGGTGCGGTCCCAGAAACACAAACTGACATGACTAGGAGATGGCCGATCGATATAGGTGCGGCCCCGACTCAAACTGACACGATAATGACCGATCGATATAGGTGCGGTCCCAGAAACACAAACTGACATGACTAGGAGATGGCCGATCGATATAGGTGCGGCCCCGACTCAAACTGACACGATAATGACCGATCGATATAGGTGCGGTCCCAGAAACACAAACTAACATGACTAGGAGATGGCCGATCGATATAGGTGCGGCCCTGACTCAAACTGACACGATAATGACCGATCGATATAGGTGCGGTCCCAGAAACACAAACTGACATGACAATGACCGATCGATATAGGTGTGGTCCCAGAAACTGAACTGTCATGATAAGGAGATGGCCGATCGATATAGGTGCGACCCTGACTCAAACTGACACAATAATGACCGATCGATATAGGTGCGGTCCCAGAAACACAAACTAACATGACTAGGAGATGGCCGATCGATATAGGTGCGGCCCTGACTCAAACTGACACGATAATGATCGATCGATATAGGTGCGGTCCCAGAAACTGAACTGTCATGACAAGGAGATGGCCGATCGATATAGGTGCGGCCCTGACTCAAACTGACACGATAATGACCGATCGATATAGGTGCGGCCCCGACTCAAACTGACACGATAATGACCGATCGATATAGGTGCGGTCCCAGAAACACAAACTGAGATGACTAGGAGATGGCCGATCGATATAGGTGCGGCCCCGACTCAAACTGATACGATAATGACCGATCGATATAGGTGCGGTCCCAGAAACACAAACTGACATGACAAGGAGATGGCCGATCGATATAGGTGCGGCCCCGACTCAAACTGACACGATAATGACCGATCGATATAGGTGCGGTCCCAAAAACACAAACTGACATGACTAGGAGATGGCCGATCGATATAGGTGCGGCCTCGACTCAAATTGACACGATAATGACCGATCGATATAGGTGCGGTCCCAGAAACTGAACTGTCATGACAATGAGATGGCCGATCGATATAGGTGCGGCCCCGACTCAGACTGACACGACGAATGATCGATTGATATAGGTGCGATCCCAGAAACTGAACTGACATGACAATGAGATGGCTGATCGATATAGGTGCGGCCTCGACTCAAACTCAAACTGATAAGATGATGACCGATCGATATAGGTGCGGCCCAAAAACTAAATTGACATGATGGTGATCTGATCAAGTGGCCCAAAGCCAAAGGATATCTAGGATAACGATGCAAGCAAATTCGGAAGGAGGGGATATGCCCTAGTATGACAACTCATGAGGATCGACAGCTAGGTCAAAAGATAGTGAAGCCCCTAAAAGGTCTGACGATCCCAAGGAATGGGGTATGCACCAGTATGCAACTCAAGGGAGTCAACAACTAGATCAAAAAGTGAATGAAACCTATGGAAGGTCCGATGTTCCTAGGGAAGAGGGATATGCCCCAATATGCAATGATGAACAGACAGAGATACAAAATGCTTCAAAACTACTGTACTATGAAATATGCTCATCCATCATGTAATGAAAATGTCCAACCTCAGATGGGTAGTGCCAAACAGGACCATGTGTCACGACACCATGCTGACAAAACAAAACTAACTGATGAATAACAACAATAATGATGACCAGTGCCCAAAACGAAAAGAGCAAGCAAATCAAGACTCAACATGCCAACTATCAAAATGAAAGCATCGTCACTAATAAGTCAACAATCTGTCAGGCCCTGCTATCATGGAAGATGCTGAACCGAAAGTCCAAAAGAATGTATGAAAACACAACCAAGGTGATCGAGGACTGATCTACGTCTCCTCCTAATCGAGATAGGGGTGAGGTCATGTGTCACGGTGGGATGTGTAGGATAAAATAAGGTGATGATCAGACTTTGGTATGATAGAAGGCATGAAAGCATCCAGGGTGAAATGTCTGAGTACGAGATGAAAGGTATGTATCCGAGATCGTCCAAGTATTCTGAGAAGACTAAACCCAAGATATCAAGAGCTCCATAATCCATCGAAAAGTAGTAATCACAAACAGGAAGTCAAATCTCGATGTCAAAACATCCAACTAGGCGGCCATGGCCCAGTATGCAATGAGGTCAACATGAAATAGTCCAATGATCTCCATATCACTCGCCGGATACTCCAATGTCAAGAACCAATCTGATCTCCCTCCAAAAGATGGATATGCCCCAGTGTACAGGATCTGATAGGGTGACTATGCTCCAATGAAAAATGCTCTCCATCCCGGCTATGCCCCAGTGTAAAGTAGTGTATCCGAGTCAACAAATCAATCAACCCCTACTCCTGGTGCCAAAACGGAAACATCTCAACGTAATCCATATGAATCAGAATCCCCAGACTCCATGAGTATGAATGTGGTGGCTATGCCCCAGTATAAACCAACTGAAGTGACTATGCTCCAATGAACAATCAAAGTCCATCACCAATGAGAGGGTCATGCCTCAAAGTAAATCGTCATCTCAAAAATCAACTATCAATAAGTGGAACGTGTCCCAATGCAGAGCATCGAGTAGAGTGACTGTATCTCCAATAAAAGCGCTCTCTGAAATGGCTATGCCCTAGTGTAGGGTCATCCAATAACTCGTGATCCATCATAATCCAAGTGAAGAAGCAAACTGACTATGCCTCAATGCAAAGCATCATCCTGAAAGAAAACGTCCTCGATGAGCGGGGTATGCCCTGGTGTAGATAATGTTGCCTCTGAAAATCCATCACTGATAAGAGGGGTATGCCCCAGTGTAAATCATCATCTCAACTCCCCATCCATCATGCCCCGAGAAATAATCTCTGACCAAGCTCGAGTATTGCCCACGTGTGAGCTGTCAAACACAATGTGAAGTAATGGCCTCAGGGTGGTCTTCAGACACGGGACGTAATGTAGGCTAAGGTAATAGGGTGAAAGAATGAAAGGAAACTAGGCTCAAAGATCCCAATGATATAATCCCCCATACCCCTCATGCATGAGATGCGATGCGTAGAAAATGTCATGAGTTCCAGACCTAGGGGTCCCCACATGAAAAGTGATGATAAATGAATGGTCACATCGAATGAACAAGTATGATGTGTGGATGCTGGACCCAAGTCAAACATCAAGCAGGATGAGGAAAGAAAGAAATCAGATGAGGTAGAGTGGAATGGAGGAACAAAACAAAGATACAAGAAAACAAAGAGGTAAAAAAAATGAGTGATGGTCAACCTGCATCAAAGCATAGAAAGTAGTCACATCCGAAATAGATGGAATGATGGATAGAGCAAAGATCCAGAGATACTAAAGAAAAGGTCGCTCGCCTCTCTCACAAAAATCGAATGGATGACTCATACTCTCACCCAAAATATACCAAGATAGAATCTCAGAAATAAGCTCTCATACGAACTCTCTCTAACACATAAACTGAATGAAGCAAACTGGCACGTCCATACACATGCCTAATGAAGAATGATATAATGAATAATACGCTTTTTTTTTTTTTTTTTTACACATACTTTGATCAATAATGAATGAACTCCCACGAAAATACATACCCAAATGATCAAACCCTCTCCACATACGAATGTAACATGAATCCTCACCAACAAGACAACCTCTCAAAATAACATCTCTGAACCATTGCCCATGGGGTGAATGATAGGAAAGAATGTGACAATCCTCCATGCAGTGACGTGTGAGAAACCACCATTCAAGGTGAAACAAGATAATGTCGAGTAATCAATGATGAGAGAAAAGACGGAACGAACATCACAAATAGTGATATGTGATGTCGGAAAAAGTGATGAGATGATGTCAAAGAGGAAAATATCACAATGAAGAGTGATGAATGAGGCCTGAATATGTATGTCAGGTCTGGAATTTATGACGTATCCAATCATAGCATGCAAGCACTATAGGGTCCCCAACCCGGTGTAATAGGTAAATGAGGTGATGAAAGAAAAGACTATGTACTCGTGTGAGGCTCAAAGGGCTAGCAACGGGTAACTCTATATGTGAGGGTGATAAAGTAAATAAGCTCATGAAATGATGGCCACCCATCATTTGACCAAAACCTCGAACATCGTGCTTTCGAGATCTCACATGGCCAATACTAAAGACTGGCATCCATCCAACATAGTCATGGCGACTCCTCTGAAATCGTGCGAAAGCTCCCACTGATGCTCTATGACAACCATCAATGTACTCTGAAAATCAACTCACTCTATCATCACAAGCCACTCACCATCATCTCATAAAATCACCATGTCTAATCATCCCGACTCTCTGAAGTCATGTGCAATGACTCAAATCTGGATGCTCCATGATAACCCCTCTATCTCAACAATATCATCAAATAGTCAAACCACCCTCTCATCATGATCCATCTATCATCATGCAAAACTCACCTCAAGTCTAACCATCTCGGACTCTACCTGGTTAGATCAAGGAAATAATGGAAAGGAAAGACAATGGTACTGTAGCATGATAAGGTGAACAAAGGTAGTAAAGTCGTGTAATGGTACCAAGGGGTGGTGTCATGTCAGGCTCAAAATGGGTAGGTCGCCAAGTCCATAGAGCCAGGGTATGGATATGGATATGGTACTGCTCTGAACGGAAGGTGAAATGGGTCACAATCTCAAACCCCCTAGGTCGATCTCCTGATCTTAGGTAAATAGGCTCAATATCCTCCATGATAGGTCAGGCCAAAGTGATCATGATGTATAAGTGAAAATCTATCTCAAATCAAAAGCATAGCACACATCAACGCAAGATATGCAAAACATACTCATTAGAAAAGAGAATAACACATACTCAAAGTAAAAAAGATCATATCACTAAATGAACCAAACGAGTACATCATGTGTGAAGCGATAGAGGACTACAAAAGACTAGACTCTCAACATGAACTACAAACGATGACTCTGAACCAAACTGGACTCGACAAAGCGACTCTGATGAGCTAGACACTGGACCCGACAGAACGGGAACGACTCTGATGACGACCAGAAATCAAAATGAAAGGTGCTCTGAGCTAAATCGCTGCAAAATGATGTGCCCATGCCGGCTGACCCAAGTCCTCAACCTGGAAGATCCCAAAACACCATATGCCATCAGTACCCTCAATATCCAAATCAATCTACTGATGACCAGGAGGAGGAGGAATTGCATGTGTAGAATGTGTAGGCAGGGGATTGGTGGTCACACTTGGCCTAGCCAAGTCAACCACCCCTGAATCGATCAAATCTTGTATCGCATGATGGAGTGCTGAACAACGCTCAGTATCGTGCCCTGGAATCTAATGATACAAGCAGTGCTCATTTGAACGGAAATGAGGAGGAATAGGATGGGGCAAAGGCCTCGACACCAAAGGAACAATCACTCCAGCGTCCCAGAGCTTCTCAAAAGCTCTAGTCAAAGTCATGTCCAACGGAGTGAACTGTCTCGCAGGTCTCTGTACATATGGTCTAGGCAGTGGGTGAGTAGCGGCTCTCGGATGTGGTGGTCGCGGCTGCATGCTAGTCTGAGCAATGTAAGGCTCCTGAGCATAATCCAGCTGATACTGATACTGTGGAAGAGAGAAAGGAGCTTTGATTGGAGAAGGTTTGTAAGGCGAGTGATGTGCGGGCCTCCGATACTGATAACTAATAGCGCCAACCTCTCCAGATCTACCAAATGATCCAATCGGCTTCTTCCCCTTACTGTCAGGGGAAGGAGTAACATCCGTCCATAATCCTCAAGCGATGGCCTCCTCAACACTGAAAGCTGCCTGAACCAGACTCTTGAGGTCCTGAAATAGGACGCCCACAAGACGTCTCGCGAACCTCAGCTGTAGGTTCCGAAGAACCATATCAATCTGATCCTGCTCCTTAGGCCGGTCTATCATACCAGCCACCTTTGCCCTCCAACGAGTGACAAAGGAAGAAATAGACTCGTCTGGCCTCTGCCTGGTGGCCTCCAACTCTTGTCTAGATACGTCAATATCAGCACTGAAAGCAAACTGAGTCAGGAACTCATGAGCCACATCCCCCCAGGTGCGGAGTCTCGAAGGCTCAACCGAAGCAAACCACCTCTGAGCTGCTCCACTAAGTGACATAGGAAAGAGGGCCACCAACTGCGCATCATCGATACCATGTGCCCCCATGACCGTGCTGAACAATCTCAAGTGGATCTTGGGACAACCAATCCTACTGTAACGCTCGATGTCCGGCATGCGAAACTTGGCGGGCAAGCTAGCCGCCGGTATGCCGTCTTTGTCATCCCAAGTCAAACCTCCGTCCTGCAATCTGATCCATCTCATCATGGACTCAAGCCTCTCAACCTTGGCCTCCTGCTCGGCTAATCGAGTATCCTCGATAGTGGGAACCATGGGAGGTGGCACTGTGACAGTATGTGGTGGAATGGTCTCATAATGATCTGCCAGATGGAACGGAGTACCAAGTGAAACCCCAGGTGGACGAGTCTGTGCTGTCTGAGATGCATGAGGAATCGTCTCGTCAGTGACCATGCCAGCCGGATGAGGATCCTGGCGAGAACTCTCTATCTGATCCAAGCGTCTACTGACTCCGGCCATGAACTCCTGAAAGGAAGCAAGTGTGGAAGCTAGCTCGTCCGACATCTCAACTGAACTGTCTGAACTCGGATATGAATCTGCTCTGATCAATCGTCTTCCAACTCTCCCCAAGAATGTGACTCCAGACTTAAATGACTCTTAAACCGACTCCCTACAATGCAAACAAAACGGATGAAGGACACGAGATAAAACTCTAAAATACGACAATACAACATGCAAGCACATGGTCCTGAGATGGCAATCCGAAATCTGGATGTATGACGAAAACTTTAGAGTCATAAAGGTGTCCACTGTGAGATGGCTACAAATGTGACCAGAGAATTCCTATCAATAATCCGAGATAAAAGAGGTGTGAAAAAAAACACGCTATCACGAGATCAATACTCCATTTATAACCACATATCCTTGAATCAACCTTCAACTCGAGCTCCATAAGAGAAAAATAATAAGGTGATTAAGGCAACTCTCTTGAAAAAAGTGTGAATATGAAAACGTGCCTTTCACCTTTCTGTAATGAAAATATGAGCATCGAGTCGAAAATCGAACTAAGGATCAAACAAAGCATGAGGTACTGAGCCCATGATAGGTGTACAGTGTAAAAAGATGACCGATGAACGTATCCCAAAGCATCGAGTGAGTGAAAACAAAGTGAATGGATGTGTCAAGCCAAGAAAAGGAAGATGAAAGCCCTGAAGAGAAAATATGCTAAACTCATAGAGTGACAAGAATAAACTAAAGTGACAAGACGAAAGGTGATCCAACCGATACTCAAACTCATACCGATCTCTGAGCACTCTCAACTGGAGACTAAAAAGAGGGAGTGTCGAATCCGAACTATGACTACAGAGGCTATGAAGGCCCTCAGATGCACCCACGTGTAGGGAGGAAGTCCTAATAAAAGGATCTATAGCTCAACCTACGAGGTCAAGGCGGCTCTAAATGGATATGGGTGGACTTTCAAAGATCCCTAGCAGAAGCGATCGTACCCTCCGGCGATACGCAACCCTCTGCACGCCTCCAAAGAGACGGGGCGCTTCCATGCAAGGCGGTCATCACCTCCACACATGCACTACCTCGACATCCCAGGGGGGTTCCTATGGTGAAACCTCTCACACTCTCAACACTCGATAGTCAACTAAAGTGCACAGTGAGTGGTGTGGGTGCATCCGAAAACCCTATGAATCTAGAGCAGAAGAGGAAGCACACTGGTCGCACGACTATCCATGAAACCTAGCTCGAGGCTATACAGGTCTTCAATGATCGGACTCCAATCGACATCAAAGTGTCACTCTCCTCCAGAATACTCCCGTACATCGATATAGCCCGTCGCTAGACCCTATTCCTAATCTCTGGCTCGGTCAGAGAACAAGCACATAGAAGGTCTCACACTTGCAAAAGTGAGAACCGAAATGAAGGAAATGACCGAGACCAAGAGATTTGGAGGTAGGGGGATAGAAGTGCGGCCCACATAGACAAGCAGCATGCAATCAAGCAGAAGAAGGGCAGTCATGCAACATGCAGTCAGGCATAGTACAAGATATATCACTCGTGCACACATACAAGCTATGACAATCGAATGGATAGTGATACAAAGACAACACGCTCAAGGATGATCAAAATAATATACCAACAAGTAGATCAGCATGTCGAGTCGAATGATGTACAATAGTGAGTGTATGCATGTGAAGTGATCAGAACAATCATGACAAAATCAGGGTCAACGTGCTAAGTGAAGCAATAAGATCAATCATCAATAATCCAGCATGTCAATGTCTCAAATGAATATAGCAATGAAGCACAGAAATAATAGCTATCTCGGGATCCCTAATCGAAATAATTGACCATCATAATCAGTATGTCAATGTCCCAAGTAAAACAAACACCCAAGCATGCATCCAATGGTATCGGGAACTCTCAATGTGCAATCAAGAAAATAGGTACCCACTGATCGACTCATCAAACGCCACATTTGCTTCATCTTAAGTTCAAGCTTGACCCTCTAATGATCCCCAGTGGAGTCGCCATTTTGTGGACCCCGCATTTCGTGCTCATGCGTTTCCCACTCGATGGCGAAACTCACTTTTAATTTGAAAAATGATTTTTATTAATTATGAAAATGACTTGGAGTCGCCACTTATTTTTGTTTTGTTTTTAAAAGGGTAAACAAAATAAGAAAGAAAAACCCTAAATGTGACTCCTTATTTTGGAAAAGGCGGTCTACGAGAAACCGGATCGGGTTTGGGGGTCAGATTACTTATCGGGAAGGTACGGTAAAGACCGTAGTACCCTTCTAAGTCCCTAAAGTCGGGTCTCTACTAATAAAATGAAGCAATCATGGCAACGGACGAGTAAATCAATGAGTACCCAGAATAAATCATGCACACGTGAGAATCAAAATATGCTTAGACAATTACCAGAGTGAAAGTAGGTGCGTACCTGGGCAGTGATCCATAAAGCGCTATCAAGAAGTGAGGTTAGTGCACAATTAAGGAATAATTTCGAGCATGTCATAGAGCAGAATAAAATCAATCATGCATGACAATTAAATCAAACAAACAATCAATCAATCATAAGGAAATCACATATGTTGGGCCCCCACCAAAGCCCGATCTATCTTGCACAAATTAATCCCACAAATTCCATTAATTTGGAATTATGAAAATTACATTCATGTTTATGTAAAGTCGAGATAAATAGAAGATTATTTGAAACCCGAAAAGCATTAAAACTCTTAAAGAGAAAACTGGATTTTTGAAATTTATTTAAAAATTGGAGTCTTGGGAATTAAATTTAAGAATTTGAATTTTGGAGATTAAATTTGAAAGAAATTGGAATTTTTAAAATGATTTGAGAATTGGAGTCTTGAAAATTAAATTTAAAAATTGAAAAAGAAATTGGAATTTTTAAAAGGATTTGAGATTTGGTGTCTTGAAAATTAAATTTAAGAATTGGAACTTTGGAAATTAAATTTTAAAGAAATTGGAAATCAGAATTTTAAAGAATTATTTAAATTTTGGATTTTTTTAAAATAAATAAATAAATAAAATAATAATAATAATGAAAATAATAAATAAATTAATGAACGGGAATATTGGAATTTTTGAAATCGGAAATTAAATTTGGAAGTCGTGCTTTTGAAGAATTTGATTTAAAATGGAGTTTTGAAATAAATAAATAAAATGTTAATGATTAAATAAATTAATGGGAATATGGGAATTTTCGGGATTAGGAATTTAATTCGGAGATCAGAAGTTTTAAAGAATTTGATTTAAAATGAAGTTTTAAAATAAATAAATAAAATGCTAATGGTTAAATAAATTAGTGGGAATATTGGGAATTTATGAAAATTGAAATTTAAATTTAGAAACAAGAATTTTGAAAGATTATTTAAAGGTGAAGTTTTAAAATAAGTAAATGATTGGAATAATAGTAATACCTAAAAAAAAACAAATTCGGAGACCGGGATGTTGAAGAATTGTTTGAGAACAGTACGTAAAAAAAAACTAAATTTTGAAGGAAATTATTTTTGGCATGGAATTTTTAAATACATGGAAAGAAAATAAACAAATAAGTAAATACTCTTAAAAGGATGACACGCGCCCTGAGAGAAAGTGGTCATGCATAGCTGAGCCAAACACATGCTTTATGTACACCATTAAATTCAAATCAAGCCTCTGCCAACATCATCATTTTTTTTTTTAAAGCACTGACACTACCCATTTTTACTCAAAGCATCCAACACCATACGGAAAGCAAATACACCCATGCTAATCTCGGAACCCTTTCCATCTACCTTTTGCATAACATTGCATCGCCTTCGTCTCTGTGCCCCTCAAAGAACGCTCCTTCATCAGGCTCCCTTCCACAGCCATGGCTGCCACGAAATGCTTCGAACACGCCTTGTGCTTACCTTGCCGAAGTGTGTGTAATCATCCTGGTGACCAATGCCTCAACCTTCTTGGCATCGTCACCAACCAAGTTTTATATAGATTTTCGCCAGCCCGAAGAGACCTGCAACGCCCGTGGCCGCGCGCAGCCGCCCACAGCATCTCACGCCCACTCCCATTTCCTCATAACCGATCATATAAATCCCAACATGGCAGGCCATAATCTCATTCCATTGATTAAAAAAAATAAAAATAAAGAGAAAACATGCCAAGGACAGCATTCACAGCATAACTAAACATATATTCACCTTCATTTGTATTTTGAATCCAATAAAACAAAGTCAAAGAACACTAACCTCGTCTGAGGAACGATGCAGTCAGATGAAGATCCTTCTTCCTCTCAATGGTATGGCTTCTCCGAAAAATCTCTCAAAGGTGCGGCCTCTTCAGATCCCGCTGTTATTTTTTTCTTTCTCTTTTTCTCCCTTTCTCCTGGTGTTTTTTCCTCTTTTTTAAAACCAGCCTCCTCACTCGGTCAAAACTCCTCCCGCAAGTCATGGACCTACTCCCCTCTCCCTTACTCACTCTCCTGTGGCTTTCATCAGCAAGCATGGCCCCTCTGAAATTATGGCCATCCCTCTTCTCTGCCATCTGCAGCTGGTCCCCCCTTTGTTTAAAAGAGAAAATGCCCCCCAAAGAGAGAAAACTCTCATCCCGGACCCCCACCATAAAAAGGGTCTACAATAAGTCAACATAAACCAATTAATTTGAAAATTGTTTTAAAAAATGTTCTTTCACTTTATATTTTGAATGTCAACGATTAGATTGAGCTTTTTAGATTGTGAACTTGGAAATTTTTTTAGTACCCTATAAGATTAAAGTTACTAATTCAACCATTTCTTCAATTTTTCTTTTTCTTCCAAGACATAATTACATTTACTCCAATTATGTTTTATAATTTTCAATAATTCACACAACGATTTTTCTTCACTTTAATCACTACAAACGTCAAAGAAAATTCACAAATAATTCGTATATTATCGAAACATGGGTTAAACCTTAGTCACACAAATTTTATTTATTCCTGATAGCTTAATAATTTCTAACAACCAACATAACAATCTTTCTTCAATTATCTCATCCCAAAGATCAAAGAAAATTCTCAATAATTCAAATATCAATGAAACACAATTTATACTTTAATTTTATTTATTCTCAATAGTCTCAATATATAATTCCTAACACTCAATATAACTATTTTTCTATATTTAAATCATTTCAAATATTATCTTTATTCCAAAACAAAAATCTGTAAATCACAAAATAAAATTATCAATAATCATAATCACACTTCAAATAATACAAATAACATCTATTATCTCCCAACAACACAATATATAATTTTTTTTCAAACTAAAATATTAAATCAAAGTTTTAGGATTAAACCA
This sequence comes from Vitis riparia, assembly GCF_004353265.1. Lineage (NCBI taxonomy): Eukaryota > Viridiplantae > Streptophyta > Magnoliopsida > Vitales > Vitaceae > Vitis > Vitis riparia. The sequence goes on from NC_048436.1 coordinate 5,594,215, forward strand.
CCTTACCTCAAATTAGAAAATCTAACTGTTGAAATCAAAATCTAACTACGTTCATATGTTCCTCATGTTGAATAGAGTGTTCTTTTAAAATCTCACACAAAATGAAAGTCGTTTGGCCACCAAATGATTGGTCGAAGGCCAACGACACTTTCCCCTCTACGAACGCCCCTATTATGTTCTCTATTCCTTCTATATATTATTATTATTATTATTATTATTATTAAACAAATTTGAAATACCAAACATATTTTTTTTTTAATAAATTAAAATACTAGTTTTTATTTCACATTCCACAATTATAAATTATACTCAGCTTATGATTTTTTGTCTTATGAAAAATACCATTGTATTGTTTATTAAATTTACTACAAGTCTACTCTTCAAAAAATATAATTTGAATTTAATTACCTAATGCATTTTTACTTTGAAATTCATTTAGGACATGATTCCATTAACTATTAAAAAGAATAGAAAATAAAAAATAAAAATAAAAATCTATTTTATAAAATGTCTTAAATATAAAATAATTCTTCAACATACAAGAAGTTGAGATTCATGATAACCTTTAACTCATTAATTTTACCAATATTTATTTACCAACACAAATTTAAGCAATATTCTAAAACTTAATTCCATCAATTATTTAGTCATTCAATTTATATAATAATCAAATTATCAACCTTTAGTCTAACTTTATGAAATATATGGTTTTCGGAACCATATTTATGAAATATGAAAACTAGCTTTTAATGTGGAAAGTTATATATTTTTTATGCACTATGAGTCGGGTGCATATTTTAGGCCGAGATTGCCTCTCAGGTCTCCAGGTCAGCAGCATCTTTGAGTCCATGTCAGCACGGGCCGAAACTAAACCGCTTGAAAACTCAAAAATCAAAATTTGACCTTCCCACAAAAACACCGTAGCCGATGATTCTTTCTTTCCTCTCTCTCATTTGATACCCATTTCTCTCATGTTTCTTCACTCCATCATCGAGGCGAAGCTGAGAACCATGTATAGTTTTCAAAATTTTCTCTCATTTCAGTTCAAAAGCCCTTAATCCCATTTGTCTCATCTTAGATTTTCTCTCCCGAGGTAACCCATTCTTTTTTTCTTTTGCATTTGCATTTACATCCCGAAAATCTCCTGTTTGTCTGGGTTTTTTCTCAATTAGGTGTGGCTCAAATTTTGGCATCTAGGAGTTCATAATCAGTTTTTAAATCTATTTGTAATGAATCGTCATCCATTTTCTCAATTCCATGAGTTTTTATCAGTTTCTACGTTTTTATTTGGATTGGAAAATTCCTGAAACTTTTCTGTTTTGATATCAAATGAAGACAAGAATTTGGGTTGGGAATCGTTTTGCTGAAAAACCCATTTGTTTTGGTTGTAGTTTTGAATTGGGAAAAGCAGATTTTGAACTGATTTGCCAAAAATGAACTTTTTTTTTCCTTCCTATTTTTGGGTGTTGGAAAACAATGCTTTTTTAGTGAAACCCATTTATTGGATTGTGTTTTTGGATTGGGCTTTGTAGTGGATTACCAAAAGGAACACTTTTTCGGGAGGATGTATTTCTTTTGAGAGCGAAATAAGTGCTTTTGAAATGGTGATTTTTAGATTCCAAATTACTCAGCTTTTTGATATTGATGGTTGATGGTGCTAAAGTTTTCGTTGTTTTTTTTTTCTTTTTATGTCTACAATTTAAATTCACATCCCATTTCTTCAAATATTTTTGGTTAGTATATGTTACTCTTCTTGTTGATTAGTAATTGATATTGATTTAGAGATCATTTTTAGAGTATGGAAATAGGAAAGGCTATATAGGAACTGTTGGTATCCATGCAGTGGTTTAATTTCCTTAATAATATTTTAGGAACTAGGGAATGCAAGTAGAATGGATGAAATGCATATTGATCTGTATATTTTTTGTTTTGTTTGTCTGTGACTGCCCCCATTTAGCACAAAATGACCTAGATTTGATAATTTTATCAGTTTGATTTTCATATTTTTATATAAAATTACTTGAAATATTAGGCAGTTGTTATAAATGCTTAGACAAAATGATATAGGTTTCAGCAGTTAAAATTATCTAGTCAAATTTATATTTTATATATGCAGGTAATAATTGTAACCCTTCAAATGAAGTAACTAAATTTTCAATGACTTAAATGAAGAAATTAAAATTTTATGACACTCTAGTCTTCAGATAAATGGTTCTTTATGAATAAACGGTGTGGGGAGGAGCCAGATCTTCATAGGTATTGTTCTTAGTTTGGGTCATCTGCAGAATAGAAAACTACCTTCGTCTCCATGGCTAACCATAAACCTATTCCTATTCTGTAGCTTTTTGTATTTACTGTAACAATACAAACTTCCCATCTTGATGAAGATGCCCTAAAAAAATAAGTTGATCTAACAAAACCTTGCTTGTCATTATGGGTGACCAAATTTTTAGAAGTGGTGTTCTCGTTAAAAAATGTTCACTTCTCATATTAGCCTTAGTAACTTCATTCCTTAACATTAGGTAATTCCTTGGTCAGTACGTAGTCCATTTCACAAGGATATAACCAATAAGTGGCATTGCATGGGCTACGTGCATAAAACATACTCAATTGCGCATAGAACTTACCAATCTATTAGGTACTACCTTAGCCCATTGTGTTTTATTTTGGTGATCAGTTGGTTAACCTTATTCTACTGCTAAGTTAACCTTATGTACTAGCTCATTATTCTTGAAAGTACGATCTTAATTGACTGTAGGTACTGCCTTAGTCAACATCAGGTACTACCTTAGCCCATCTTGGGTACTACTTGTGTGACAATTGGAAATTGCATTTTTGAAGATTCAAATACTTCATCTATGAATAAAAGTTGTCTTGTATATTTCCTACATAAAAGTAAATGCAATCAACATACATAATTCCTCAATCTTTCGTTGTTATATTATTTGTAACAAATCTTTATGTCATTAAGGAAATGGAAGAAGAGATGTTTTGTTACATTCCTGAAGGTGGTGAGCTTGTTAAGATTGTTGTTGGGTCCATCAAATATAAGGGTGGTCAGACCAATTGCATTGTTGTTAGCAAGAATATCTTAGATTCTGAATTTGTTTCAAAAGTATGTGGTGAACTGAACTTGGAGCCCAATTCAATTAAATTGGATTTCATAGTGAAGTTTGACCCATCATGTCTACTCTCGATGATGCATGATGATGCCGACATAGTCAAGATGTTCAAATTAACAACATGTTTTGTCGTGTCTATGTCTGCCAATGTGCTGAAGGTGGTGATGGCTTCATTGCCCTTACTAGGTACCTAATGTCTTCCCATAATAATTTTCCCTTTTTAATCAACTTTCACACATAGGTTGATGGATGATCAATTTCTTTTCCTGTTTTTTTTCACAGTGCCCCAACACCTATTGTTGTTTCAAACTCGACACATGTTTCCTCCATTGGTGAGCCCCCATTGCAACATATCTAATGAGTCGCCTACAATTGAGTCATTTGGGTTTTCTCAAATATGTGCTGAAACAAATATCATTCAACTTCAACCAAGCCGCTTCCAATATTCAATTATAGGTAGTGGACATACCTTCCCAAATGTCTCAGAGTTTTGAGATGCAATCTATTTGATGTATTTGGATGGAAAATTCCAATATTCTTACAAAATGAATAGTTCAAAACACATGACTGTAATATGCACAATTGAAGATTGTCCTTGGAAAATCACTACTCGTGCAATAGGGGATTCAAACATTGTTCAAGTACACACATTTTGAAATGTACATAACCATTGCTTGGGAGATGTTGCCTTGTCTCAACCTTTGGTGAGATCCACTTGTGCCTTCTTGGTCATTGATGATGTCGTTCAATCTACTCCTGAATACCAACCACGACAAATTTGTAAGGACTTTGTAAGGCAACATGGCATCCAGTTGACTTACCTTCAAGCATGGAAAATAAAGGAGAATGCTAAGGAGCGCATTTATGGACTACCAAAAAATTATTACAAATTGTTGCCATGGATGTGTGAAAGAATGCTTGCAACAAATCCGGGATTGAGCGTTGAGTTGAGTTATTCTGATGATGGCCATTTTGAGCAGTTTTTTGTTGCTCCTTCAATATCTATCCAAGGGTTTGTAATGGGGTGTCGACCAATCATTGCAATTGATTCAGCCCATATAAGTGGGCCAAATGGCGGTGCGCTATTTTCAGCCACCGTCTATGATGCTAATGACTCCATGTTCCCCTTAGCCTTTGGAGTGATGAGCTCGAAAAATTATGAAGATTGGTTGTGGTTCTTGGAAAAATTGAAGATAGTTGTTGGAAACAAGGAAATTATTATTATCTTAGATAGACATCTTGCTCTCCTTCGTAGTGTTCTTGAGGTGTTTGGCCTTGAAAACCATGCCTATTGCTATCGTCACTTGAAGGAGAATTTTAGTAGTTTCTTGTCCAAGCATAACACACGAGGGAACAAGGGTAAAGAAAATGCACTTCAATTCCTAGATAGTATTGCGTATGCAAGGTTAGAACATGATTATAACGTTTCCATGTTTGAACTAAAAAAATACAACGATGCTTTAGCCACATGGGTTGAAGAAAATGCGTCTTGCCATTGGGCCATGTCAAAATTCCCCAAAAAAAAGAAAAGGGATAAAATGACTACCAACCTTGCCGAGTCATTTAATGCTTGCTTACGGAATGAAAAACATCACTCCATTTGTAACTTTTTATTGGAGCACATGTCCAAGTTAGGTTATATGCTTGTGAAGCATAAAGAAGAGTCCAACAATTAAAAATGGTTTATAGGCCCAAAAATTGAAGATAAGGTGCTGCAAAATATTGAAAATGGTGAGGTGTATCCGGTCACACCGTTCATGAATGGAGTATTTGGGGTATGTATTGGGAGGGCTTTGTTGAATGTAGACATTATGAACTGTACGTGCACTTATAGGGGTTGGAAAATGTTGGGAATCCCTTGTGAACATGCTGCAGCTGTCATTATTTTCATTGGCGAAAACATTACTGATTTCGTTAATGATTACTACAATGATGATGGTTTGGTTCGATCTATCACTAGGAAGGTTTTCTTCTCTTTAAAGCCTTCACATACAAAGGGCATCCCGGAAGGCCAAGGAAGAAGCGCATTGAGTCCTAATTTCAAGATAAACGGACGGTCTATTGCTCTTGTTGTCATATGTTCGACCACAACAGAAAAACGTGCAAGAATCATTTGCCTTCAATGCATATCTGTCACCTTATTGCATTGTTCAGATCTTGTACTATCGTATTTGAACTAACTTAAGTGAACTGGTTCTCACCGAATGAGTGTTACTATGTCAATGTTTTGTACCTTTGCTGTCACTTGCTATGTCCATTGAGTTAAATTAAAGACCCTTCCTTACCAAAAATGAACCAACATTTATGTCGTAGATGTCCAGCACTTGTAAACCAGGATGAATGGCAAAGAATCCAAATTTTCATTCATAACATATGCAGTTTCAAAAACACATCACTCCCTTCCATTAGATGTAGGTTTCATTCTATTAGAATTCATTATCAAACTGAAGTATGTTATTATATATGTTGTACTCCTTGATGGGGCCAACTTTTTTTGCTATCATATTCCTTAATTATTGATGTACTATTGATGTACTATTGATATCAGATTTTTTTTTTCTACACATTATTATAATAATTATTATTATTGTTATTAATATTATTATTTACATTTTTCCCTTATGTGGATTGGACAATCATATCCAACATAAAAATGATGATTGCTATCATTTCTATTTATTTATTTGCATTTAGCTTTTTATAAATCAAAATGTAGGAATAAGTCCTGACATTTATCAAGCTTGTCCTTTCATCTTATAATGGCAGTCCTGGACATGAATCCTATTGTTCATTTATTTTTATGTTTTTACTTGGTGACCTTAGTGCCCTTCTCCATGTCTTTGTACGTTCATGTAACTTGCATCATATCTACCATTTGAGTATACATTTTGGTAAAGATATGTAAATGAAAAGGAATATATATATATATTCCTCTGAATATTAATTTATTTCACAATGGCCGAATTTTGGCTGCAACACATCTTGTTTTATTTGTATTGACACCAACCACATGTCTTTGCTGCCATCACCTTGCTTAAACTAGCTTAAGCAAACTGCAGTATATATATCCATGTATACCGTTCAATCTGAATATTTTGTTATACTTTGTTTTCCACCATTCCCCCTTTCTCCCGTCACCACCACTTATCTTGTCTAACTACATACATGGTGGTTATTATCCCATTTTTTAATGTTGTATAAGAATTCTTGCAACATATAGGTGCTTACTAGGGCACTGTTGAATGTAAAGTTCTTTTTGTTTTGGACAAAAACAAATTTGACTTACATTGCATTTGTAAAATTTATGTTTTGGAAATATTTAAATTTTTTTCTTATGTAGATATGTAACTTTCAGTTGGTAGGAGTGTTCAATCTTAAAATATGAGCTTTGCTTGCCAAGATAACTCTATTTGTCTTTAGTAACTTGCTAAAATTCTAAGATGGGCACTAAAGTTTTGATATTGCTTGTTGACTTGTTTGTGAGTCTTGTCATAGTTTTGAAAATTATGGTTTGTTCATTAATTTTTATTGACTTTAAACTAGTTAAACATGAGCCTGGTGTAAATTGGGAAAAAACTCGATCTTATAACTTTTCAAAGTTTTAAGATGGGAAATAACTATCATAGATGTTGCCAATGACTTGTTTATTATATGTGGTCCTTTTAAACTGGGTATAATGGGATCCTTGTGTTGAATGAATTATCGTAAAACTGTATTTACTTGTTGGATCCCTTCTTTTCATATTAAACTTGCAAACACAAATGTTTGCATATTTCATTAGCAGAAGTAAATCCCTACACTTGATTGTTTTGGCCAGCAGCAAGATCATGTTTAGAACTTTTCTCTATGCCCTTAAAAAACTTGCCTATCTTCTTGATGTTTCACAAGTGTTGAACTTGTGCTAAACCAATCACACTCACATAAATCAATTTCAATTTTTTGAAAGCCATAGTTGTCTCAATTTTACCCACTTTTACAACTATCATATCCATACTCTTGACTGTGTATAAGGCCATTGATTCCCTAGAAAATTGCATCTAATAGTTAAACAAAAAATTTGTTTCACTTTATTATACTAATTGTGCAACTAATAGTTACTATTGTTGTCCTTAATATTCAACTATTTGGTTGGTTAAGAAGAAAACTGGTTAATTTTCTTATTGGTAGCTTCCATTTATTAGTGTATTGTTCAAATTTTTTCCAAATCTATGTTTATTTTTCCTAGACTCTTATAATTTATTTGTAAATGAACTTTTTCATGCCTTATGCATTACCATACGACACTTTACGCTAACAGTCTTTAATTTGTAGGGTGTCAAAACTCGAGCTTTCAGTTTCACCTTCCGAACATAAGGTTATCTCACTATACACATGGCCACAGAACGCAGAAAAATGAAAGAGCATGTTCTGCCAACATGTACACAGATTGACAAAAGAGTTTTCGTTCCAAAATGGATTGAATCTTCATTTTCAACCTTATTGCAAATTTCCATATCTTGCATTTTTTTGTCACTGACAAATATTACATTTTTACTGTAGGAAAAGCTTCCTAAGTCCCGCTGTTCAAGGAAGAAATTTATCAGTGTCATTGCACGTCTATTCGATGAAAAACAACAAGCCATTAAGGAGATGGGCTTTGGGGGACTATTGAGCTTTGCATGTCATGAACTGAGGTATGAGCTATGTGGGTGGTTCATTTCACAATACGAATTTACATAAACTGAATATGGCAACCGACAATGCTGTCTCTATCAATAAAGAACATGTCAGTAGGGTCATGGCCACCCCTAGTATCGGGGTAGGCATGGTTGTCCTTAAAAGAACAGCCTCGATCAATCGCACATACAACCTTAGCATATTGGAGCAAAACCTTGAGAATCTGCCAGTTTGTGATGAATTCTTAAAATCATTTTTAATTTTTTCATGTGGCACTATGCTGCCACCAAATTTAAAGCTTGAAGGGATCTATGACCTTTGGGACACCATTTGGGATGGTGATGTTGGTGTCCAAAGGAATTAGGCCAAGTTTGTGTTCCAATACTTAGAGAATGGAATCAAGGATTATTACAAAAATCATCCTACTTACATCCGAGGCCGCCTCATGTTCTTGCAGGTACAATAAAGGCTCCAACACATTATGTAATTAGGATGAACTTAGTTTACATTTTAATTTGAATGTCATGCTTACTGCAATTTACTTTTTTTAATGTTCCTCGTCTCATATACTACCCTTGCACAGTTGTTCTACATGGCATACTTCTACATGCCATCAAGAAAGGTTGAAGTTACCAGCCTGCTAGCTGTCGCTTGGAGTGATAAAGTAATCAAATGCCGATTAGCAGCTGAAATATCAACATTCGATGCTTATGGACATGTGCATGTATGCTCTAACTTAACAAATATTTCCCTACATTTTATAAACAATATTAGCTTATTCAACTAATAACCAATTTGTTGATTATCTCATTGAACTGTTGATGCAACACGCAGGCATAAAAGTAACCAGAAAGCACACCCCACTTATAGCTTCGACATCCTCAACTTCTGACAATGCTACCGAGATAGTACATGCCCACTCACCATGTATACCAGTTCTTCCATACAATGAATACAAGTATATAAAATTTCCCACTATGTAATAGGTACTTGAAGCTCGTCTCATTGAGACATTAGAGACTATGTTGAGATTAGCTTCCTCTTTGGCTGATTCATGCCTAATTGGTGTCTCAGCTGATTCGTGTCCAGCTGATGCTCCTTGATGGCGGGAGTAATCAACAAAATTTATAACCTACAACACCATGAACTAGGGTAGCAAAGAAAAAGCTACTATAGCATAGTGGCTCTAGGATCGCTCACTGGGAAGGGTACTCAAACTAAAAATGATACCAATTCAAAGTGAATTGGTGCTGTTTCATTTCAAGAATAACTTAAGAAATAAAACACAAACTTTGGTTGAAAAAGGTTTGGACTTAGATTAACAACACAGCAAGTGATGAAAATTACTTAAGAAGAAAAGCATTCCTTGGAGATTTAGGTATACAGGGGAGGTTCCTTATGCAATAGCATAGCTCCAATCAGCTGGTTCAATTCCTCAGATTAGAGAATTAACATAAAGTCAATTCTCTAACAGGTGCTGCACAAATGCATCCCTCAATTGGAATTCAGCTTTAATTCTCTCACTGATGCAACTTGCAATGGTTTGAGCCTCTCACTAGCCTTTACCATTCAAGGAGATCTTTAACCTTGGACTTCCTTTCACAAGCTCGCAAGAGATAACTAATGGATGTCTCCTTAGAGTCCAAAAGCTTACCAAGTGTTGGCAATTCTAGAAAATCCTACCTTTAAGTCACCTACCAGAGGCTCGCAAGGGGTAAACTAGTGCATCTCCATGGTTAGAGATCACTTGCCTTACCAAGTGTTGGCCCAGGTGACTCCAAGGCGTTTTAAGTTAACTAAAAACGTAGAAACCATTCATGGGACACACTTTCTATTCATTCATAGCTGAAACCACAAAGCTTCTGATTCTTGCACTTGGAACTTTTCCCGACAACCTTAACTCCAAGGAACTAAAAGGTTTAGTTACTCATTCTCTGGGGAAAACTCCTCAGAGAGTGCATAACTTAGTAAGTAAAAAATACAATCAAAGTGAGAAGGTAAGGTAGAAAAGAGCTCAAGCTCTGTATATTACTTTCTTTCAAACTTACAAAAGGTTCAACACCCTCAGAACAGGTTCTTCGGGCTATATTTATATCAAAATTACATTGATGGCTATTACATGGATATTTTTGCCAAATTCCTAACTTAAAAGCTAAGGAATCCTATAATTGGTGGCTTACAAGGAGAATTTGGGCATTTAGGCAACAAAAATCTAAAGAAAAATATCTCCAGGTGTCGGTTACAAATATCGGGAAGCACTAAGGACCATTTCGCAGGTAAAAGATGAGGTCTACGAAATTTCGCAGGTGCATAAGAAGGGCTGCGAAATTTCTTTGCAGCAAAAGGCTGATCCAACACCTCTGCAAAGTTGACTTCCATCTTGTGGTGTTTGGCTTCCATCGCGGCGTGAAGCTTCAGGGGAAATCCATAGCACTGTACAAAAGTGTTGCGAAATCACTTCACAACAAAAGGCTGATTCCGCAGCACTTTTCTGAATCCTTCCTTCAGCTTGGAGCAGTCATCTTCTAAAGATTGTAACTTCCTCTTTTCAGATCCAAATTGCATACGGTTTGAATCATTGGATTGTTGACTTCCTAAGCTTTCAAATGACATATTGTATGCATAAATTGGACATCAGGAAGTACTCCAAAAGTGGCTGCAATGACTATCATCAAGAATGCTTCATGGTTGGATTCTCTTTGCTTCCCCTCCTTGCATTTCCACTTTGCTTATGGCAAAGGGCTTCAAAGCTTTGGTTCTTCATATCTCTGAGCTTCCCATTGCTTTGACAAGGATCCAAATAATTCTCCTCAATCTCATAATGCTTTGGTGATAAAAAAGCTATCAAAACACCAAAACTTAAGGCAATTTGATTAGAATTGATTGAAAGGAGCCTTAACATGTTAATTGGGTTAAAAGGCAAAAACTACTACTCAAAAGTGTTTAAAAGATTAATTAAAAGCTATCAAATAGCACTTTTTGAGTAGTAATCACTCCCCCCAACTGACATATTGCTAGTCCCTTAGCAATGAAGGAGAGAAAAATAAAACAAAATTACCATAATTTACAACATCATGCTAATCACTTCCAAAAATTATTTAAGTGGCATGACTGACAAGCTCTCACATGGAACATTAAAGAAATATAGCCTCAAATTTCAACAAGAGTTATGAAAAACTTTGCTAAATACCATTAATCAAGGGAATGCATTATGCAAAATGAAGTTTTAAAATCATTTTCACTTCCAAAGAACCAAACTTTAATCTTCCACAAAAGTCTAAGTGTAAGATGATAGCTTCCGAATATAGCATGCCAAACTAATCTCTCCCCCCAACCTATCTCTTCTCAGCACTTAGCAAACTGACCAAATTCAATAAACAGAGAACACACACTTTTTTTTTTTTTTTTAATTTTTTATTTAGAAAAGTAACAGGCTCAAGGGGCATTCTTTTCTGAATTGTCCATGTAACGGGGGTCCATCGATGACTCCCAACCAATTAAGGTTTAGGGTATCAAGCTTTTAGGATCTTTCAACCACTAACTCCTCGGATTTTACCCCGGACTTTTTCATATACCTTTTTTGCCTACCATATGCTAACTCCACCTGTCCACCCTTGTAATGAGCATTGAGGTCGGTGACTCCCAACCAATTAAGGCTTAGGGCACCAGGTTTTAAAGGTTTTCACCATATACCCCTCAGACCTTGCTCGGGTTTCAAGGCAAGCAAACATTTTATTTTATCTCTTTTTCTTTTTCAAAGGCTCATTGGCCTTTCATAGGGTGTCTCAATATCATTAAAATGAGGTCAAAGGTACCAAGTCCCAAAATTTTCTAAGTCAAGGGGGAAATAGTTTTTCATCTTATAATCAGAATCTATTGTGCACAGTGTGTGGAAAGCTTAAAGTGGAAGAACTAAACTTGAATTCAATAGAAGTTTCAACAATTGAACCACTTTAGCAAGCATAATCCAAACTCTAAGTTAGATACAAAGCGAAAGTTTAGTTTCTCTTATTTTAATTTGAAAATTTTTCTTCATAAACCATGGAGATTATAGTAATAAACAAACAACTACAGCTAATTTACTAGACAAGGCTAAAATATCAAAATAACTTAGCATACTTCCTTCACTTAGCCTACTTCCTTCCTCATTTCCCCCCCTAACCGAGCTGAGCATTGTCCTCAATGTGATATGGGTGATCGAAATTATAGGGAGGAAGTGGTGCCTCCTGAGTGATATCAATTTCGAATACTGATTAGAGAAACCACATGTTTCAAAAAGAATAAAAGGTGTGAGCCAAGGAAATAAGAATAAATTAATGCAAAGAGTTAACAAAAACTAGACTTTGTATTACTTTAATCATTTGAGTACAACTGGGAATGAAGTAATACAAGTGATCCAAGTAATCCCATATATGCTATCAAAATGTGAGGGATTTCATATAACTAACTAAAACGAAATACACAAAGGAAATATATAATAGATATATATATATATATATATATATATATATATATATATATATATATATATATATATATATATTCAGATAGGAGAGTGGTGCTGGTGCTGATGGCCTAAGGAGAAGGCTCTGCTGTGGTAGGAGTGACATGCTCATCAACTGCTGGGAGGCCAAAATGATGCTGAAGCTGCCTCAATATAGTAGTATGCTGAGCTTGGGTGGCCATCATTTGCTCCTGGCGAGCTCTCAAGGCTGCCATCTCCTGAGCAAGGCTGCTCTGAGAGGCTATCAAGGTCTCCAATGCCTGGCATAAATCCCTATACTCAGAAATAGGGATGGCCATCCTAGGCTCGGCTGATGTGGAAGGCTGTGCTGAAGCTGGAGCAACTGGAGGGACTGGAGAGGCTCTGGCTGTGGAGGGAGAGGCAACAGGTATACCCTCAGGTATAAGGCGTGGGGATGCTCTCCTAGCAGCTGGAGCCTGAGCTGGCTGTGGAAGCTCTGGCTGCTCCATCCTATAAGCTGTCATGTTGCTCCATTTTTCGAAAGTAAACACATCCTTACAAATCCTCTTTCGCTCCTGCTGAGGCTCTGCTGGGTACCCCAGATGCTCAAGAATTTGGCATAGTAGCCTCGGGAAGAGAAGAGGGATGACATCAGCTCTGGGCAACTTTTTCCTATGCACCTTCTCTTCAAAATAGAGAAGGGCTGCCATGATCAAGTGATGAGGGCCAAAAAAGTATCCCTCACACATTCTAAACAAAGCCTCCAACAGAATTCCTCTTCTCTGGGTCCAATGCTGGAGGGGATAGATATTATGGCGTAAAAGGGCATCAATGAGGAACATCCTTGGAGGAAGTTCCCCCCTCAACAGATATGGATTTCTGGAAGCTCCTCCAGACAAGATATGCACCATCTCCAGCTGAGATGGACTGGCCCAAGCTCGGAAATCATCAAAATGGCTGGGCTCATATGGGATATGCAAGGCCTCAGCTATGTGACGAGCTCCCAGGATGTCATGTCTACCATCAATAATGAAATGAATTAAGGTAGGATCCCTGACCTGCTGAGTAGTCATGGATTGATAAAAATCCATGACCACTCTTGGATAAAAGAAGTCCCGCGGGGTCAGAAGCTGCTCCATTCGATATCTTCGCAGCAATTGGAAAGAACCTTCAAGCTCTGGGCGCAACTGAAATGCAGCTGTGTCAAAACACAACTCAGAATGGAATGGCCTAGCTCGGCAGTCCAAATTGCCTTGAATTGGAGGCTGAGTGAGCATTGGATGCCTGATTATCGCTTCTAGAGCTGGCTCAGATGGAATTTGTGGCTCAGAAGGCGGCTGCTAGCTTGCTTGAGGCTTCGCCGGCGGTGCCGGAGATGGTACAGGGGTGGGCTCTAGAGATGGAACAGGGGATTGAACAGGGGATTGCCCTGTCAAGTCAATGGGTTCCGAGCATTCCACTCTAGCTCGCTTTTGCAGGGGCCGACCCCCTGACCTGGTAAGATAGCGCCTCGCCGGAGGCGTCTGAACTATGGGCTTGGCTGAGCGCTTCTTTGGAGCGGGCTTCGGAGGAGGCGGAGCAACTTCTGGCCGCGGCAGCTCAGAGGTTGAAGCTTGCACAGGCGCCTTGCGCGGCGCGGGCTTTCTTGCGGACGGAGAGGAAGTTTTAGCGCCCCTGGTTCGTGCCATGACGACCTGACGAGGTTTGGGCGGTGTTGCTGAATGGAGGGGACGAACGGAGGTGCTAGCGGCGTCGGACGATGGAGAGGAGACGAACGGACAGTTGCTGCAACTTTTCCTCTTTCTGAAATGGTTTCGCAGCCCAAATGACCGGTATTTATAAAGACTAGAGGAATACTAAAGGTCGTTTTTAGGTTTCGCAGAAGAAAATCACTTTCGCAGCAAAATTGGGCGTTTTGTAGGAGAAAATCGCTTTCGCAGCCCACTTCGCAGCTGCGAAATTGGAGTCACTATGCTGCGGAATGGCGCTCGTGTGCCAAAAATCGGTTTCGCAATTGCGAAACACCCTTCGAAATGGAGATATCGCTGCGGAATGGGGTTTTTTTGTGCCTTAGTGGTTCGCAGACCACTTCGTAACTGCGAAATTGGGGCTCCTGTGCTGCGAAGTGGCACTCGTGTGCCATATTTGGATTCGCAGCTGCAAAAACTTTCGCAGAGGACTCAAAAGCGTTGCAAACTGATTTCGCAACAAAAATCCATTTTCGCAGAGAAATCCTCTTTGGCTGCGAAATCTCGCAGAGCTCTTTTCCTCCCCTGTTTTTGCTCTGTTTCTGCTCTGTTTTCACTCCAATTTCTTCCCGATTTCTTTCCTTGCATTTTCTCCCACCTGGGATCATTCAAACAGATGAAATTACATAAAAACACACAATTTAAGATCAAAAACTAAGATCAAAAGTAGAAATAAAACTTTAAAATTTACAAAATTTACAAAAATTTTGGACTTTGGTAAACCAAGTCCATCAAACCCTTCTTTGCTTAGGCTTTTTGAGGCTCAAGGAGGTTGATCTCCTCCTTGTCTGGTTTGAACAGCTCCATGAATGGCTTGAGACGATATCCATTGACTTTAAAAGTGTCCTTGCCATTGGAATTCAATAATTCCACCACCCCATGGTTAAGTACTTGATGGATAATGAACGGACCGATCCACCTAGACTTGAGTTTTCCAGGAAAGATATGGAGTCTTGTGTCATAGAGTAAAACTCTTTAGCCTTTCTGAAATTCCTTGTTGGAAATTAGTTGATCATGCCACCTCTTCATCCTCTGTTTTGCAACTTTGGAATTGATGTAAGCATCATTTCTTAATTCCTCCATCTCATTAAGGTCTAAGCTCCTCTTTGCCCCGACCCTGATCAAGTCCATATTCAGCTTTTTGATTGCCCACCAAGCTTTGTATTCAACTTCCACAGGGAGATGACATGCTTTACCATAGACAAGACGATAGGGGGACATACCAAGAATAGTCTTATAAGCTGTTCTGTATGCCCACAATGAGTCATGAAGCTTAACAGACCAATCTTTCCTGTTTGTACTCACCACTTTCATCAGTATGTTCTTTATCTCCCTATTTGCTAGCTCAACTTGCCCGGAAGTCTGTGGATGATAAGGTGTAGCTACTTTATGCTTCACTCCATACTTGGCTAACAAACTTTCAAAAGGCTTGTTGCAAAAATGAGAACCTCCATCACTGATTATAGCTTTGGGCACTCCAAATCTTGCAAAAATGTTCTCTTTCAGAAACTTGAGAACCACTCTATGATCATTTTATTTACAGGGGATTGCCTCAACCCATTTAGAAACATAATCCACCCCCACCAAGATGTAGGAATTACCAAAAGACATTGGAAAAGGTCTCATGAAGTCAATGCCCCATACATCAAATAGCTCAACTATTAGTATGGGATTCATTGGCATTTGATTCCTTTTTGTCAGCTTGCCAAGCCTTTGGCATCTATCACAACTTCTACACATGATGTGGGCATCTTTGAATAGAGATGGCCAAGTAAACCCTGATTGCAACACCTTCATAGCTGTTTTCTGAGAGGCAAAGTGGCCTCCACATGCATTCTCATGACAATGGTTTATAATTCCCTGTTGCTCTTCCTCAGGCACACATTTCCTTATAATCTGATTTGCACAATATTTAAAAAGGAAAGGCTCTTCCCAATAATAAGCATGAATTTTTGCAAAGAAGTGCTTCATTTCCTGTGCATTCCACTCACTTGGAATTTCACCAGTTACTAAATAATTAGCAATGTGAGCATACCAAGGAGTTTTGACTAGAAACATAAGTGATTCCTCAGGAAAATCATCATTAATAGGCAAAGCATGAGAATTATGTGCTATAGCTAACCTCGAGAGGTGGTCAGCTACCACATTTTCCACTCCTTTCTTATCTCTGATTTGAAGATCGAATTCTTGTAACAAAAGAATCCATCTTATCAACCTTGCTTTTGCATCTTGTTTTGTCAATAAATACTTCAAGGCTGAATGGTCAGTAAAAATAATGATGAAAGACCCTACCAGATAAGCACGAAATTTGTCCAAAGCAAATACCATAGCTAACAATTCTTTCTCTGTAGTTGTGTAATTCCTTTGGGCTTCATTCAATGTTTTGCTTGCATAGTAGATCACATAGGGCTTCCCATCTTCTCTTTGACCAAGCACAGCTCCTATAGCAAAGTCACTGGCATCACACATTAGTTCAAAAGGTAATTGCCAGTTAGGGGCCCTCACTATTGGAGTTGTTGTCAAAAATTTCTTCAATTGATCAAAGCTATCTTGACACCTTTCATCCCATATAAACTTAGCATCCTTAGCTAACAGCTCACAAAGAGGTATTGAAAGCTTTGAAAAATCTTTGATAAACCTCCTATAGAAGCCTGCATGGCCAAGGAACTGCCTTACTCCTTTTACAGTTGTTGGGGATGACAATTTGGAAATGAGCTCCACCTTTGCTTTATCAACTTCAATGCCCCTTTCTGAGATGATATGGCCAAGGACAATTCCTTGACGTACCATAAAATGGCATTTCTCCCAATTGAGCACCAAGTCTTTTTCCATGCATCTGTGAAGAACTGCTTCCAAATTGACTAAGCATTCCTCAAATGTATCTCCATATACGGTGATGTCATCCATGAAAACCTCCATAATTCGCTCCACCATATCACTGAAGATACTCAACATACACCTTTGGAATGTTGCAGGTGCATTACACAAACCAAAAGACATTCTTCTATAAGCATATGTTCCAAATGGACATGTAAAAGTGGTCTTTTCCTGATCTTCCATAGCAATCTCAATCTGAAAATACCCTGAATACCTGTCCAAAAAATAGTAGAACGGATGGCCAGAGACTCTCTCTAACACTTGATCGATAAATGGCAATGGAAAATGATCCTTCCTGGTTACTGCATTCAATTTTCTATAATCAATACACACCCTCCACCCTGTAGTGAGGCGTGTAGTGATTTCTTCACCTTCTTCATTCTGAACCACAGTAATCCCTGATTTCTTTGGGACCACTTGAGTAGGACTCACCCAAGAGCTATCAGATATAGGGTAGATAATACCTGCTTGAAGTAGCTTCAGCACTTCAGCTCGCACAACTTCTTGTAAATGAGGATTCAATCTTCTTTGAAATTGACGAATTGGCTTAGCTTCCTCCTCCATATATATATGATGTGTGCAGACTAAAGGACTAATGCCTTTCAAATCAGATATTTGCCATCCTATAGCTTTCTTACACCTCTTGAGAACTTCCAGTAAACACTTCTCTTAATGACTGGTCAAAGATGAAGATATTACAACAGGACATTTATTATTGTCTTCAAGGTATGTGTATTTCAGCTCTGCAGGTAGAGGCTTCAAATTAAGTTTTGGGACCTCTTTTTCAGCATCTGCTCCCTCTTCTTCATTGAACAAAGGTAGAATCTCTTCTATCCTCCTCCAACTTTGTAAAGTAGCAAGCTCATTAGGAGGTTCAGACAAACCTTCCTCACAATCTGCAAAACTTTCATTCAGCTTATCTTGCATATTCTGATTGCAGTGCTCCTCTACCAGAGTGTCAATAATACACACTTCCTCTGGACCCTCTTCTTCTTCCGGAGTGATTTGCTTTTTAGACATATAAAAAATGTTGAGATCAAGTGTCATATTGCCAAAAGTGAGTTGCATGAGCCCATTCCTACAGTTGATAATTGCATTTGAGGTAGCAAGGAATGACCTTCCCAAGATGATAGGAACTAAATTAGCTTCCTTTACAGTAGGATCCGTATCAAGAACAATAAAATCCACTGGATAGTAGAAATTATCAACTTGAACCAAGACATCCTCAATTACTCCTCTGGGAATTTTTACTGATCTATCTACTAGAGATAGAGTAAGTGTTGTTGGCTTCAACTCACCAAGTCCCAATTGCTTATAGACAATATATGGAAGCAAATTCACACTAGCTCCCAAGTCTAATAAAGCTTTCTCCACTACCTTTCCTCCAATGATGACTGAAATGGTAGGACTTCCCGGATCTTTATACTTCAAAGGAGACTTACACTGTAAGATTGCACTTACTTGCTCAGTCAAGAAGGCTTTCTTAGTTACAGTCAATCCTCTTTTGATAGTACACAAGTCCTTTAGGAATTTTGCATAGGTTGGAACTTGCTTAATCATATCCAACAATGGGATATTGACTTTAACTTGTCTCAATACTTCAAGAATTTCAGGTGCATTTCTAACCCCCTTTTTCCCATGCAATGCTTGAGGAAAAGGTGGAGAAGTTGATTTCTTCATCATTTCTTCCTTCAGAAGTTCCTTCTCTGGATTTGCATTCATTGTTAACTCACTGTCCTCTTTCTTTTCACTGATCTCTCCCCTTTTGTCTTCCTCCTCCTCCTTCATTGTCTCTGTCTCTTCAACAGGTGGCTTAGGTGGTGGCTGCTCAATTTTCTTACCACTCCTCAGAGTGATCAAGGCTTTGACATCTTTCATCTGTGATGACTCTCCCTCATGACTTTCCAGTTCATGGACACCCTTGGGATTTTGGTTGGGTTGAGAAGGAAATCTTCCCTTTTCTTGCACTGTATTCAAATTTGTGAGCCTTGATATTGAGTATTGGAGATTATCCATCCTTTGGGTTATATCATTATGCATTCCATCCATCCTTTTGTTCAGAGTATTCTCTACTCTGTCAATTCGTTGATTAAGTTGGGTATTGATGGCTTTTTGCTCTCCAACAAAATCTCCCACTACCTTGCTGAGATTCAAAATGGCTTGTTCAAGACTTGAGGATTGTTGAGATTGTTGATCTGGCTATTGGTACTGAGGTGCTCTAGGCTTCCATGAAAAATTTGGATGATTCCTCCAACTTGAGTTGTAAGTGTTTCCATAGGGTGCATTGTTATTGGGCTTGAATTGTCCAACAACATTTGCTTGCTCTCCAAACATTTCCCTTTCAGCTGAAATTGTAGGGCACAACAGCTTGCACTTCATGTACTTTTTTCAGTTCCAGCTCCTCCAATCTTCTTGTCACAGCTGCAAACTTTGCTTTTGTATCATCCTCCTCTTTCAAGGTATACATCCCAGCCTTAGCATTGAAAGCACTAAGTTGAGATTTCATCCTTCCCACTTCTCCTTTGGTTGGTTCATCCCATCCCCTTGAAACTTCAGCTACATAATTCAAGAAATCCATAGCTTCCTCCGGATTTTTGCTCATGAAATCTCCTCCACACATTGTCTCCAGAAGTTGCTTCATTGGGGATGACATCCCATCATAAAAATAACTCACCAATAGCCAAGTATCAAAGCCATGGTGAGGACATGCATTAATAGCTTCCATATATCTTTCCCAACACTCATAGAATTTCTCATTCTCTTTAGCTGAGAAATTTGAAATTTGCCTTTTCAAGCCATTTGTTCTATGAGTGGGAAAGAATTTCTTAAGGAATTCAGCTTGTAAGTCAGTCCAAGTACGGATACTCCTTGGCCTTAAAGAATTAAGCCAAATTTTGGCTTTATCCTTTAAAGTAAAAGGAAATAACTTAAGTCTCATTAAATCAATTGAAGCTCCTCCCTCTTGGAATGTATTACAAACATCTTCAAATTCCTTAATATGTGCATAGGGATTCTCACTTTCCATCCCATGGAAAGTTGGTAGAAGTGGAACAATATATGGTCTGATCACTAGCTGCTCTGTAGGAGGTATTATACATGACGGTGCACTCATACGAGGTGGATGCATACGGTCCCTCATTGATCTAAATTCATTGAGATTGTCTTGACGACCTTGGTGACTATGCTGATCTTCAGGTGTAGTTTCCATGATATTCAAGCTCAATTCCAATTCCTTAGTATGAGGTGTATCACTTCTAACAAGCCTTCCTCCACTGCCACGTATCCACTTTGCCATACAAAACTAGCAACTATCTTAAACTAAAATTAAAACAGAGGACAACAAAAGAAAACAGGGCTACAAATACAAAATAAAACTAAGCTGGATTTGAAAGCTAAATTTAGATTATGAATCAGTAAAACCAAAAAAAAAAATGAGAGTTAGTAAAGTTAAAGAAACGTTACCACACTTGTGATGAAAATCACAAGTACACTGAAATAGTATCACTATAACTTGACACCTTCCTCGGCAACGGCGCCATTTGATTCATGCCTAATTGGTGTCTCAGCTGATTCGTGTCCAGCTGGTGCTCCTTGATGGCGGGAGGAATCAACAAAATTTATAACCTACAACACCATGAACTAGGGTAGCAAAGAAAAAGCTACTATAGCATAGTGGCTCTAGGACCGCTCACTGGGAAGGGTACTCAAACTAAAAATGATACCAATTCAAAGTGAATTGGTGCTGTTTCATTTCAAGAATAACTTAAGAAATAAAACACAAACTTTGGTTAAAAAAAGTTTGGACTTAGATTAACAACACAGCAAGTGATGAAAATTACTTAAGAAGAAAAGCATTCCTTGGAGATTCAGGTATACAGGGGAGGTTCCTCATGCAATAGCATAGCTCCGGTCAGCTGGTTCAATTCCTCATATTAGAGAATTAACATAAAGTCAATTCTCTAATAGGTGCTGCACAAATGCATCCCTCAATTGGAATTCAGCTTTAATTCTCTCACTGATGCAACTTGCAATGGTTTGAGCCTCTCACTAGCCTTTACCATTCAAGGAGATCTTTAACCTTGGACTTCCTTTCACAAGCTCGCAAGAGATAACTAATGGATGTCTCCTTAGAGTCCAAAAGCTTACCAAGTGTTGGCAATTCTAGAAAATCCTACCTTTAAGTCACCTACCAGAGGCTCGCAAGGGGTAAATTAGTGCATCTCCATGGTTAGAGATCACTTGCCTTACCAAGTGTTGGCCCAGGTGACTCCAAGGCGTTTTAAGTTAACTAAAAACGTAGAAACCATTCATGGGACACACTTTCTATTCATTCATAGCTGAAACCACAAAGCTTCTGATTCTTGCACTTGGAACCTTTCCCGGCAACCTTAACTCCAAGGAACTAAAAGGTTTAGTTACTCATTCTCTGGGGAAAACTCCTCAGAGAGTGCATAACTTAGTAAGTAAAAAATACAATCAAAGTGAGAAGGTAAGGTAGAAAAGAGCTCAAGCTCTGTATATTACTTTCTTTCAAACTTACAAAAGGTTCAACACCCTCAGAACAGGTTCTTCGGGCTATATTTATATCAAAATTACATTGATAGCTATTACATAGATATTTTTGCCAAATTCCTAACTTAAAAGCTAAGGAATCCTATAATTGGTGGCTTACAAGGAGAATTTGGGCATTTAGGCAACAAAAATCTAAAGAAAAATATCTCCAGGTGTCGGTTACAAATATCGGGAAGCACTAAGGACCATTTCGCAGGTAAAAGATGAGGTCTGCGAAATTTCGCAGGTGCATAAGAAGGGCTGCGAAATTTCTTTGCAGCAAAAGGCTGATCCAACACCTCTGCGAAGTTGACTTCCATCTTGTGGTGTTTGTCTTCCATTACGGCGTGAAGCTTCAGGGGAAATCCATAGCACTGTACAAAAGTGTTGCGAAATCACTTCGCAACAAAAGGCTGATTCCGTAGCACTTTTCTGAATCCTTCATTCAGCTTGGAGCAGTCATCTTCTAAAGGCTGTAACTTCCTCTTTTCAGATCCAAATTGCACACGGTTTGAAGCATTGGATTGTTGACTTCCTAAGCTTTCAAATGAAATATTGTATGCATAAATTGGACATCAGAAAGTACTCCAAAAGTGGCTGCAGTGACTGTCATCAAGAATGCTTCATGGCTGGATTCTCTTTGCTTCCCCTCCTTGCATTTCCACTTTGCTTATGGTAAAGGGCTTCAAAGCTTTGGTTCTTCATATCTCTGAGCTTCCCATTGTTTTGACAAGGATTCCAAATAATTCTCCTCAATCTCATAATGCTTTGGTGATCAAAAAGCTATCAAAACACCAAAACTTAAGGCAATTTGATTAGAATTGATTGAAAGGGGCCTTAACATGTTAATTGGGTTAAAATGCAAAAACTACTACTCAAAAGTGTTTAAAAGGATTAATTACAAGCTATCAAATAGCACTTTTTGAGTAGTAATCATTGGTGCAGGATGTTGTTGCATTACATTCTCGGCGCTGTGGATCAGATAGGACTTATTTAGTCCCTTGTCCATAGACACCGCAGCCAGTTGAATATAAACCAAGGCACGAGACATCAGACAAGTAGCCCTCAATTGAAGAAATGATACCACAAGACAGCCTCACACCAACCCCCCACTCGCCAATTGGAATGGAAGCATCACCAGCAGCCACTAATTCCCAGTCACTGCCCCCACAGTTTCATGCAGAGTCATCGCTTCCACCAAAATTGAGAATAAAAGAAGCGCTGGAAAATGATGGGGCAGGTGGAAGTGGTAACCAATTAGTTAGACCTTCATCTATGAGGAGATTTGAGCGGACTGCGCATTGGCATAAAATGGTGATCCTAGGTACATTCATTTTTTGTACCAATGATTGTTACAGTGGTATAATATGTGAATAACTTGACATCAACATGACAAAAATCCTTTTCTATCATTATAGTGAGATTTTGTGTGAGATGTATGGGATGTACATTACCCGGGAAGAAATGTCTTGTCTAAATGTAAGGTGGTGGGTTAATTATGTGGTAAGTTACTTGTTCTTTAGCTGAATTGAATTCTCAATTAATAGGTAATATGAATGCATAAAGTGTAGATTGAGGTTGTAAAATATGTGCATTTCCACAACTTTTTCAGATTATGGCGATTATGTCCCGCATGTTGAATGGACAGCAAGCACCACCAGCGTGAGCACACTATTTTGATCCTTCGTTCTCGGTGGACCCTCTAATATCCTAAATTTAGATGGTGTCAAAATAAAATAGTATTTGTTGATGTTTGTATTGATTAATCTCACCGTTGAACAGGTTGTTCTCAACAACCTGAAAGCAAATGCAACCAGCCAGGTCATCATGGACAGATATCACATGTATGTGGATGCCGACATATTGGGCCATGATCTGGGGACATGTGATATGGTAAATAATGCTTGTTAAAGTTACTTTCCTTAATAATATGTGCAATGGCATTTGCCATGACTGTTA
This sequence comes from Vitis riparia, assembly GCF_004353265.1. Classification (NCBI taxonomy): domain Eukaryota; kingdom Viridiplantae; phylum Streptophyta; class Magnoliopsida; order Vitales; family Vitaceae; genus Vitis; species Vitis riparia. The sequence goes on from NC_048436.1 coordinate 5,617,593, forward strand.
TCTAATAACGTAAAACCTAATAACTCTGTAATGAACATGTAGTTGTTTATCCCTATATGTGAAAACAATCACTGGCACTTACACGTGGTCAACTTTCCAGTTGGACGAGTTGAGATCCTTTCATTTTTGCCATTGCGGCGGGGGAACAACATTAGTGCACCAACCGGGCGATTATCAGTGGCTATCCACAAAGCACTACATGCACATGGAATTCACATGGACCTGGATGTCTCAAAATTTGTGTATGTGCAACCACATCTTGTCCAACAACTTAATGGGTAAAAGATTCATATATTCTAACCAATAAAGTCATTTGCATTTAATTATATTTCTCATATTTCAATCATCTACATGACAAGCCTAAGCGTGATGTGTTATAGGTACGAATGTGGTATCATCGCTCTTAAGTTCATGGAATTTTGGAATTAGGCAACCTTAAGTACTTCATTGGTAGAGGTTAGAGCTGGTTTACACCCTAATTTGTATTGTTTATCATTTTATTTTATCCAACAACATGAAATCAGTTGTTCCGATTTCTGTAGGACAAGATGCACATGTACCGACTCCAGCTAGTTGTGAAGTTACTGCTCAATGAACGGAACAACGTTAGAGATAAAATTATGGACTCCTATCAATTGGGACTGATGGTTGATGATAAGTATTTTCCTAACCGATGCTACTAACCCTATAAAGCAATGCTTGATTGTAGTTTGTCTAGAAATGACTGAATGGTTATCTTGTGTGCTAATGTGGTTTTCTTCCCATTGTAAAACCATTATTTGTGTTCTATATATGTTTGTCACTAACCATTGTAACAATGGGATTTTGGTCATAGTGATTGTCAGGAGTTTATGTACATCAATGGACAACACGTAAGGAAAACAAAGATTGCCTAGTGATGTTGGTGCTATAGCCCACGAGAGGGAGCAATCTCAAACTGTGTCATATGTTATCCTCCTTCTTCAGATTGTATCAAGCAAATTCATCTTTCCATATGATCAAAATTAATACACTGATAAATCAATTATTCAATCCTCTTCAAGTGAGGATATTCATGACTGTAATAGGGTTGTTGATTAATGTGAAATAATGTGTAGGAAATGAAGAACATGGAGAAAAGTAAATAGGTGATAATTTGTTATGTTGATGAAAGGTGCGCGTCCGTGGTGCATTGGTGACTGATTGAACAACATATTAGTTTTTCAACTGTGACCCAAAGTGACAACATTTTTATCAGAAAAAGTAATAATTTAATAGGAAAATGAGACACAAAGACTGGAAATTTCCGTTTCTAATTTGATCATCTTTCAGTTTACCCTTCTATGGTTAGTGTAGTACCTCGTTTATGGGTATTCCTTTCATAATTAGTTGGTGTGTAAGGTTTTAGACAATAGTTTCTCTCAAGGTTTTTGGTAGTTTGGAGGTTTCTTTGGTTTGTTGACTATGGTATAATAATTATGCTGAGGTACAAATTCCATGGACTATGTTTGTGTTTCGTTTTAGTGAGGAAATCTTAATGAAGATCAGGCATTTCTTAAATATGTTTTCCATATTTCAATGTTCTATTCCATGCTAGTGGCCTCTACAAATGTAGTTCAAATAAAAGGACCATGGTTTTGAAACTGAATGCTCTAAACCATGGTGACAAATTCAGGTCTCATGGGTGATGGCGAAGACATTGGTTGGTATTCGTAAGGAAACATTCAAGAGTAGTGGCACTGGTGATTTTATGAGATTGTAAGGTGCTGAGATGACCTTAAGCATGTGGATGAATTTCTTCCTATCACGAGTTTCTTTTCTTTTATTTAATAACAATCTTATTAAATCATCTTAGGAAAATAAAGAGAAATCTTTAGGTTTGATATCAGATATTGGGTTCAACAGGGTTGTGTGATGGCATATTAATGTGGCAACCTTACCTGGATATGATGAGAATGCACTTCCCACAAATTGTCAACTATTCATTTTACGCATCATTTTGTGGGGTTTTTAAAAAACTGCATTTGATTATCAACAAAGGTAGTAATACTAATAATAATAATAATAATTAGATTAATAATAAGCAATGTTATATATTTGAATTGCTTGTTATGAATTGGATTTATTTTAAGAACCGGTCATCAAGTAATCTTCCAACAAAAAGAATCCGAAGTCCCATTAGTTGTGAATTCAAGACACTAATAATAGAGACTTTTTAAAATAATTGAACATAACTACTAAAATAGGCCAAATCTGAACCATCCATAATTTTGTTGTCTTCATCATGAGTTCATCTTCTGATGCCAAAGACGGTGGTCATGAATGTGCAGCCAAAATGATTGGATTCAGCCCAAATGAAATTCTAGATTGAGCCAAAATGCCACTCCTTCCGCTTCCTCTCCCTATTCCTCTTCCACGGCCTTGAAATCCTGATTTATCAGGCTTCAGCCCTAGTGATTGGATTCCTCTTCTTTTTTATGTGGTATTTCCTCATCTTCTTCATATTTGGTTGAGCTCCTACTGATGATGGAAATCTCTCCTGATCATCCAGGCCCTAATTTAACATCATTTGGGATATGAGAATCCTGATGTTAATCTTCAAGGGTTGCCACTCGCTCTCTTAAAGGAACAACATCCTCCATTGCAAGGGGTAAAGAGGGTTCCAAAATGCATCTATAGGTCGGTCATCCTTTACTTCATACAATCTACAAATTCTGATACAAAAAGAAATATTTGTGAGAGTTCATCAACTTCGAAGTCCTGCACACAAAAATCAGAGACATTATATGATGCACCATATAAATTTAGAAATAAACCAACTATAAATACCGTGTACAACTTGATAAGGTAGATAAGACCATAAGTCTATATTTTTCCAAACACAAGCATGGTGGACTATCATAAGACACCATCCAGAATATCATAAGCAACACATCACAGTAACACTAATTCACTACATTGCCAAGGAGATGTCTAAAAGTAAGACACCATCGAGGTGTATGCACCATCTGGTGAAGGTCTACTCACATGTCATCCTTAATTCGGATAGGAGATGAAGAACGCAAAGCATATATTAGAACTTGCATATTTCAATAGCAAGAATGAGTCTATCAAATGCAGTTTCAAAATAGAGATGACAACACACGGTTGTAGATTTAAAAATCTGAATATGTGATCATAAATTTTAAACCATACACTAACAATTAAATTACAAGGTGACAACTGAAAAATAAATATGAGACTAAACAATAACAAATGGCTTATGCTTAGAAGATTGTGCATAAATATGAAAATATTCATCCAAGAGGTTAAGAACATAGCAATGTCCTACTCCAATCTGTAATGCAATGAAATAATTATGTCTTCAGTCACAAAAAAGCAACATTTCTCGACTGTGCATTAAGGTAGTACCTGAGGTACATTAAGGTAGTACCTCAGGTTCATTAAAGTCATACCTAAGGCGCATTAAGGTAGTACCTTAAATTTGTTATGATTACATAAGCTATCGATTGAGTAACCAATAAAAACATAACAATGCCATGCTCTAATCTATAATGCAATGAAATAATTGTCTCTTTAGCCATAGAAGAGCAACATTTCTCGAAGGTGCATTAAGATAGTACCTTAGGTTCATTAAGATCGTACCTAAGGTGCATTAAGGTAGTACCTTAAATTTGTTATGATTATATAAGCTACCAATTGAGTAACCAATAAGAAAATAACAATGCCATGCTCCATTCTGTACTGCAATGAAATAATTGTGTCTTCAATCATAGAAGAGCAACATTTCTCGAAAAGGATTAACAACGCATTCTGGGGATGATTCTTCATTGAGAATTCTGGTTCGTCAACGGAAATTCTGTTAGAAAGAAAGGATGATGGAAGCAGGAAGAAGAAGGGCAGTCTATTGATCATGACGGGTTTTGGTGAAATATGGTGATCAATTCAGGCATAGCATTTTTGAAATTTATTTAGCTCATTGAGTTGGTTTCTAGAGACAAACACAGGGTGGAAAGTGTGATCCGAGGAATAAGCGACAGGCCACATTTGTACAGGCATCTAGGAATACACATTTTGGCGAGGATGCTGGGTGTTTTATTGCTACATAGGGACTTCATCAAATGCTATGCAGGCCTGAGGTTCCTTTAATGTTGACCTCATTGCCGCTTTGACCATTGGAAATGGCAAAATTCCATTAACAGTGAAAGAAACGGGTTTGATTTTATAGGCGCATGAAGGTTTCCCTCTGCTTTCTCCATGCATTCAGCCATTAACCAGAAGTTTAATTTGAAGGATTTCCTAGTCGCCTTAAGCTATCGAAGTGGTCAACATGATTGACGCATTTAGGCCCCAGAAGCAATCATTATTTGACAAGAAGCAGTGCGTCACTTATATGAAGACATGCCTCAAATTGTCGACATCTGAGTCCATTGGGGCGATTATCCGAGTTTCTGAGACTTACCTAGCTGAGTATTGATGCTGAAATGGAGATATGGTTTAGTAGAAGCTGCCTGTTCAGTTTTTGCTACTCTCGAAGAGGAGGTTGCAGAAGAGTTGACATCACATGTAGCAATCATTCTACAACACCGTCTATGTGCTTTTGGGAGATATCAGAAAAGGAACCTCCGAATCTTATATGATGCTATGGGCACTAATTGCTGGCGGCGCTAGTACATCAGTGAGGTGTTGCAAAAGGTTAATCAGAAAGAGAGGCTCCGCGTTGCTTGTGGATCTCCTGATCATTCTTCTGCTTATATGAATGTAGACAACCAATATTCTGATGAGCACGATAAATTGCCTGCTATTGAAAAGAAGCTCCACTCTAAAATTCCATTGCAAGAAATTGTTCCTTCTTCAGTGCCGAGTTCAAATGACACTCACATTGATCAATCTGGCAGTGTCGGGGAATGCTCAAACCCTCCAGGTGGACCAATGGACAGGGGATCATCAGCTTCGGCTGTTTGTACTAGTCTGAAGCCTGATTTTACTAAGTTGGAAGGGGAAATATGCTTGGACAATCTATCAATTAGAGAACTACATGAAACTTTTAAAGCAACAGCCGAGGGCTAAGTGGACAGCATCTTTCACTAAGATACTTACAAACTAGATGGTTGACCAAGGATTGAAATGGGATAAGAAGCAACTGAAGAACCGGCATGATGTCTTGAGGATGCAATATGTCACTATCAAGTCGCTTCTTGATCAAAGTGACTTTAATTGGGATGAAAACACATGCATTATCACGGCCAAGGATGACATATGGAGCAACTACATTAAGGAACATCTTGACGCTGAGAGTATGAGAAGCACTGGCTGCCCAATTTACAAGCAACTATGCATGACCACCTTTTGGGCCATGTGTCCGTTATTTATTTATTTATTTATCTATTTATTTATTTATCTTCAATTTTAAAATAATTTCCAAATTTCCTGTTTTCAAATAGTTTTCAATTTCTCCATTTTCAAATAATTTTAACTTTTTCAAATCTTCATCCTTAGTTTTAGTTTTATTATGCCTCAAAATATCAATTCCAATAAAATTTGCTTCCACTTTCTATTCGACAAGCAATTTTCAAATCAATTAATGAAGTGGGTATAATGATGAACGCAGACTTGGTTTTGCTAGGGCATGCAGAGGTTTTGCAAGAGAGAGAGATCATTTCTCGACTCTGAGAAATCAATCTCCTTTTGGCCCAGTGGCGAACTCCAAGTAAAGCCTTGAAGGAGCCTTGCTAACATCCCTGCACACCCACGCCTTCCAGTACTGAAGGAAATGAAGCGAAGGTTTGGCTCGTTCAACTTCACTGCTTGAATTGTACTAACATTCAGATGCCACTCTGGATTGAAATTTAGCGGTTCTTCCTAGATTCTAGGGTTCCGACCCAGCCCCAGACGGCTCAGAAGGACATGACTGCCTTTGGGGATAAAGTACCCAGCAACACTAGTCGGATTCCTGAACTCGTCTATCCTTTCCAACCACTCCATCAATTTCTTCACTGCTTTGCTCAAAATCCCTGGTTGCTTGATCATTGCCTACTCAATTGCATTTGATGGACTATCGACGCTTGCAAGCATCAACTCCTGCAAATTATGGAAGGATCATAATCTGATGATTGATCAAGTTATTTGCTGGCTAGGAAATAATCATCATGCAATGTAAATCAAAAGGTAAGCACAACACTACTACAAAAATAATTTATGGTGTCATTTTTAAAATAATGACATCATAGGGTTTATAATTAATAAAGGTGATACATCATTTAAAAATTCTTCAATTGAGGTAGTTAGATTATGTTAGTTTTATATTTATAGTGTTATTTTTTGGGAAGTAACATCATGTAAAATAAAATTTTTTAAGTATTATAACTTAATGAGCCCACTTGAGCCCACTTTTATAATTAATAATGAGGGATAATGTATAAAAAGCCCATTGTTTCCACATGCTACCCACAATCCAAAAAATCTCAGTATACAAACCTTATATATAAAACCATAATCTTCTTCTACATTTTCTCTTACCTATAGTCAACACACTTATAATCGACATTTTCCACTTTGTGGACTCCCAAGTAATCCAAATTCTCTTAGATCTATCATTTTTTTTTTCTTTTATTAATATCATTATATTGATTGTTTCAACATCTTTGTATTATGGTTTTTGTGAACTACGTTTTCTTGAGTTGTAGGGAAGAAAAACTTAGGTTTAAACTTCTAGCATAGACGAAGAAACTTGTAGATTAATTGATTTTTTAATATGAACCAAACACATGACCGACTTCTTAAAAATAAGTGAAAAACAAGAAAAAATGAATGATTTTTAATATGTATTTATGTGAGAATGACAGGTACAAAATTCTGTTGAGATATACTGTCACATAATCTTCATCCCTTCCCTAAAACGAGAGAGAGAAAAAAAAATAATTTTTTTTTGTGTGAATCTAAATGGGAATGAGAGATATAGAATTTCGTTGAGATGCAGTGCTGCCACTTGATCTTTATCCTCCATTAAACCCAACATATTAAATCCACTAATTCTCTCCCCAAAAACGAGTAAAAAAAAAAGGAAAAAAGTATGAGTTAAAAAACAAAAACGGAAAATATGATTTTTTTTTTTTTTTAATGTGTTTCTAAGGAGAATGAGAGACACAAATTTTTGTTAAGATGCATTGCCATGTGTTCTTCATCCTCTCCATTAAGCCTAATATATTAAACCTAATAGCTCTCTCTTTTAAGCTTTCCAATGAAGTGATATCCAACTCAAAATAAGACAACTTAAGCCCCATTAGCCAACAACCCATATTTTGTGTACATCTTGATGAGATTATTTTGTGAGAAAATGTCATGAAACAATCCCAATTTGATAATCCAGGCATGTATTTGAGTTAAAAATAAATTTCTATTCTATAGATCAAAGAATAAAATCATGTTTGAAAATTATTTTTAAAAACTTATTTAGAGCAAAAATAGTTTTCTAACATAAAAATAATTTTTTAACTGAGAAAATATATTTGAAATTATTTGATAGAAAATTGGGCATGTATTTGACTTAAAAACAAATTTCTATTCTATAGCTCAAATAATAAAATCATGTTTGAAAATTATTCTTAAAAACTTATTTAGAGCAAAAATGGTTTTCTAACATTAAAATAATTTTTTAATTTAGAAAATATATTTGGAAACATTTGATAGAAAACTGCGCATGTATTTGACTTAAAAATAAATTATTATTCTATAGATCAAAGGATAAAATCATGTTTGAAAAATATTCTTAAAAACTTATTTAGAGTAAAAACAGTTTTCTAACATAAAAATAAATTTTTAACTTAGAAAATATATTTGAAAACATTTGATAGAAAACTTTTTTTTTTTTAATGTCAATAAGTTGTCTTTTTCTTAATTTAATTGTAATCAATTTGCTTATACACATTTAAAAGTATATATTATCATATTTAGTAATATTTTGATTGTTAGGCAAATTATCATTTTTGAGAGGAATTTTTGTAGCTCTCATAATTATAATTGTATTTTAATAACCATTTCCAATTAAAAAAAAAAAGAAAAAAAAGTTAGACAATTATCAAAATCTGATTTTTAGGATTTTAAAAAAATCTACAAGCCAAAACTATCTATAATTTTGATCATGTAAGAACACTTCTTTTTTAATACTATGAATTATTTTGTTTTTTTTTCTTAGTATCTGCAAGTATAAAAGAATTTCTCTTATTATATTATTATATTATATATGTGCATGTGTGTTCTCATGGTTGTTTATGTCATGTCTTATTAAAGAATAAAGTGAAATTTCCTTTGAGTGGAAGGTTTTAGTCCAGGCTAGTGAGTGGACACGGCATGAATAGTTTGGGTGGGTTGTATCTATGGTAAAAAATAATAAAAGACACACCATTTGCAAGTCTCCAAGTTGGTTGAGATACATTGCATCATGTTGACTAAACCTTGACTTTTGCAAGTCTCCTAGTTTCCATTTTTTTTTTCTTTTTTTAATATTAAGGTGTGGGGCCATGAACTCCTTTATTTACTTTTTAAATAACAAAAAGGAAGATTATTTTATTGTGAGAAGGCTATTGCTATCAATTGTGTTCACGTCAATAATTTTTTAATTTACGAAGGCCATATATATATTTATGTCTAATTTAAGAGGGTAATTTGGGTTTGTCTAATCTATTCCATTTAATCATACTATACAATCATTTTTTTATTTGGATTATTCTTGTATTAAATTTCTTCAACCCAAATTTTGTTGAAAATTTACAATGTATTATTGAAAATATGACTTGATAGTTGATTATGGATATGTGTCATTTTTAGTAAAATAAAATAAAATTAAATCTATAACATTTTATATTGATAATATATTATTCTTGTAACAGGTTCGAATAGTAAGCAAATCATTATCAAAGAAGTAATTGAAAGTGTAAGTGTACGTTTATTTATTGCATGCTCTTATATTGTATCAATTGTAAGGAAGATAAAATTACCTTGTAAAGGTAATTAAATCTTTCTATATTTTAAAAACTTTTTTCCTATATACTATGCTTTTGAAGCTTGTTTAATTAAACATATTAGTTATTTGACAAACTTTTCACAAATGTTTTGTATACTTATGTGTTCTATTTTGTTCCATAGTTTTATTGCATAATACTAATGTATATTTTTTCACAAACTTTTTACAACTATTTTGTGTACTAATGCATATTAAGTTTTGTTCTTGCCTACATAAGCTACATTTAGTTATTTAAATATATCCAATATTATGTTGAAGAAAGATGTACTTACTTAACTTTTTTTTATTCTTAATATTAACAAGTTTTTCAGTTCTCTTGTCTCGAGATTGGATGTCAAAAGATAGAAGGTCAGTTGAGTATGATGAAAGAGTTGAAAACTTTATCAATTTTGCATTAGCACATTCAATCAACCATTCCCCTATAAAATGCCCATGCTTACGTTGTGCAAATTTGTTATGTCAAACTCTTCAAGTCATTACAGAGCATTTGTTCTTTAATGGAATAGATCTCAGTTATCGAGTATGGTATTGGCATGGAGAAAATGGACCCAGTGGAGGATTTTCAAATGTCTCACAACAACATTATGACAAATGCAAGTATAATGATGTTGTTGACACAATAGATATGGTTAATGCTGCACTAGTTAATTGTATGAATGATCCCTAAGTGTTTGGAAGGTTACTTGAAGACGTAGAAAAACCTTTATATCTTGGATGCATGAAATACACAAAATTGTCAGCATTGGTAAAACTTTACGACTTAAAAGCACGTTATGGCTGGTCTGACAAAGGATTCTCAGAATTGCTTCAGTTGCTTGGAGATATGTTTCCATTGAATAATGAAATGCCGTTGTCCATGTATGAAGTTAAAAAGACTTTCAGTGCACTTGGGATGGAATATCAAAAAATTCATGCATGTTCTAATGATTGTATTTTGTATAAAAACCAGTATAAGGATGCTATTGCATGCCTAACTTGTGGAAAGTTAAAGTGGAAGATAAACAATGAGGGGAAAAAGATTAAGAAGGGGGTTCCTTCAAAGGTTTTGTGGTATTTCCCACCAATCCCTAGATTCAAAAGGATGTTCCAATCCTTAAAACCGCTAAACATCTTATGTGGCATGCCAAGGATAAAGAATATGATGGTAAACTATGCCACCCATCAGACTCCTCAGCGTGGAAACTAGTTGATCATGTGTGCTTGATTTTGCTTTTGAACCGAGAACCTTAGACTAGCACTCTCAACAGATGGTACAAATCTTCATAAGTCTATAAGCAGTAGACATAGTGTTGGCCTGTTATACTGATCATATACAACCTTCCTCCTTGGTTGTGCATGAAAAAGATTTATGATGCTATCATTATTGATCTCAAGACCACGACAACTTGGTAAAAATATAGATTTTACTTGAGTCCATTGGTAGATGACCTTAAAACTTTGTGGGGAAAAAAATTGAGACTTATGATGCACACTTGTGTGAGGTTTTTTTACTTTAAAGGTCATCCTTTTATGGACAATCAATGATTTCCCTACATATGGAAACTTGGCCAATTGCACTGTGAAAGGATATTATGCATGTCCAATATGTGGAAAAGGAACATATTCCCAAAGATTAAAGCATGGTAGGAAGAACTTGTATATGGGTCACCGACGATTTCTTCCACGTAACCATCCCTATTGGAGACAAAAGAAGCATTCGATAGGAACAAATTTTAGAATTCCTCCTAAAATTTTGAGTGGAGAAGAAATACTTGAAAAGGTTGATCTCATTCCTATTTCTTGGGGAAAATGAAGATAAAATCTCTAGAACTGATGTGAACACAAATTGTTGGAAAAAAAAGTCCATATTTTTTGAGTTAGAATATTGGAAATATCTTCATATCTTTCACAACTTGGATGTTATGCACATCGAAAAGAATGTCTGTGAGAGTACTATTGGTACTTTGTTTAACATCCCAGGAAAAAAAAAAGGACTTAATGCTCAACTTGACCTAGTTGAAATGGGTTTAAGGTCTGAACTTTTCCCAAGAGTTGACTTGAAGTGGACCTATTTTCCCCTTGCATGTTATTCACTATCCAAACATATATGACAAAAAATTAGTTTGTCAAACATTGTCTAATTTGAAGGTCCCTGAGGGTTACTGCTCAAATTTTAGAAATCTTGTTTCTTAGAGGAATTGAATTATTTGGTTTAAATCCCATGACTACCATGCACTTATGCAACAACTATTGCTAGTGGCATTACGTTTGTTTTGCTAAAGCATGTGAGATATACTATATCAAGATTGTGTATCTTCTTCAATCAATTATGTACAAAAATGATTGATGTGCCAAAATGGATGAAGTAGTTGAAATGAGTTAGTGGTCACGCTGTGCTTACTTGAAAGTATTTTTCACTTCATTTTTGATATTATGCTTCATCTAGCAGTGCATTTGATAAGGAGTGTGACTATGTGGTTCAGTTTACTTTAGGTGGATCTACCCATTTGGGAGGTATATGAAAGTTCTTAAAGAATTGTTCGCAATCATAATGGCCTGAAGGATGCATTACTAAGTGCTATTTAGCAAAAAAGCTATCGAATTTTGTACTGAATATTTATTAGGACTCATGCAATTGGAATTCCAAAAGTAACAATTATGACAACAAATTGGTAAACCTATAATTGGTGGTCGTTCTACCATCATTGATCATAAATCGTGGTTACAAGCACATCATTATCTATTAGAGAATACAACTATCGTCCAACCATACACCGAGTAAGAAAAACATACCTTTATCTTTTTATAATTTCATAACATAATGATGAAATCCTAAGTTTGCATTCCTTGTCTTAACGTCATAGGAACACATGAGTTGGTTGAGGTCTCAATACCCTCGACAATCTAATAGACAAATTTGGTTGCAAGAAGAACATATGAGTTGTTTTACATATTGGCTTAAAGAAAGGTAATCTCTTAGTTTTTAGAAAATTTTTCAATATGTTAAACCATCACAAGTTTCCAATATGTTTTGATTTACATAGGTTGAAGAGGCTATCCATAATGGGCAAATATTCCCGACACACTTAGGTGGTTAGCACATGGCCCTACTCTCCAGGTAGTCAAATATCTTGGATATATCGTTAATGAGTGTCATTACCATATTAAGAAACCGATATGACATGCATCACCCAAAAATAGTGGTGTTAGCATTTTAGCAAGGACTATGCAAATTGCCAGTTCTAAGGATAGAACCTAGTTTGTGGTGAACTTTGATTTTATGGGGTCATTAATGAGATATGGAATCTTGATTACAATATGTTCACAATTCTAATTTTCAAGTGTGATTAGGGTTGACAACAAGAATGTATAAAAGTGATGAACTCATGTTCACATTAGTTGACTTCTCCAAAATAGGTCACAAATTGATCCATTTATTTTAGCATCACAAGCCAAGCAAATCTTCTATGTTGAAGATCAACTTGATCCTAAATGGTCAATAGTTCTCTCAATTCCTCTAAAATATTTCAAAGAACATAGAAGGACTAGATGACTTCACGATAATTGCATGGAACATCACCCCTTTATAAGTTCAATGCCAGAATTTGAATCATTTGATGCTATGGATGAATCATAGGCAATACACATGAGAGAAACTGTGAGGGCATATGGATTGAAAATAATTAAATAACATATTGTACCCTGAATGATATATAAATAAGGCATTTCACTTATTATTTCATGAGTTGCACATTAACTTTAGCTTCTATATATTGCTCATATATCTATATATATTAATCATCCTAATTCTTTCATGCATCATAAACATATTTATTCAAGGTACCACTTCAATCTTCATTCAACTATTCTTTTTGTTGTCCATAGAACTAGATTTATATTATTTTTTATTATCATGTTTTGATTTTCTGCTCACATAACTTGAAACTCTCATTCCTAAATTTCTTTTTCATTAAAACTATAAATCATAATTGAACCTATGCACTAATTATTTAATTATTATCCTCACAAATAAATTCTTCATTATGATAAGAAATCAAAAAACAAGACAATTTGAAAGAAATTTCAAAAATATATTTGTGAATGACCAATTTAATTATAGAAAATATATGCAAGGCTATACTAATCTTGCTTTTGAGTCATTTTACAAGTTTCTTGGTGAAGTACTAGTTTGCACATTTATTTGATATCTTCCACACAAATATGGATCTAGAAAAAGGGGAAATGCCAAAAATAAAGCATAGAGGTAGTGCATTGAAACCAAAGATTGCAAAAAATCGAAGTAAAGGATAAGCTCAAGATTGAATACAATAGCCTTGGTAGTCACATTGAGGAAAAATTCAGTTGAACTAAGTAGTTATCTTAGTACAATAACTAGAACCCATGTGCCAATAATTATTGAGAGTTGGAGGAAAGTCCCTAAAGAGACTAAGGAAAAGTTGTGGGATTTGATCACAATAAGCCTATCTATAGCTTTAATATATAATTATTGTATACATTCATTAACATGAGCTAACATGGGTTGCTATTTTGTAGACAATCTTTAATGTGAATAAAAAATCAAAGAGGAATTGTTTCATACTAATGGACATAAGGTTTCGAACCTTTAAGTACAAGTTGACAAAGAAATATATATTGTCTTTCAAGAATGACCAAAAAAGCTGAAAAAGTCACCTCCTATTTACCCATTCATACAAGAGGATCATTGGAGATAGTTTGTTAAAGATAGAATTTTTGAACATTTTAATGTTAAGCATTATTTTTATTACATCTTCAATTTTCACATTTACGTAGTTTCATTATGTACTAATTTTGTGTCTATATTTTGTAGGAATATCGCAAAGTTCAGAAATCAAGAAGAGATAAACACATTTACAATCATTATCTTGGAAGAAAATGATATGCACGTTTTGAGCAAGATATAGTAAGTTATCAATATCCATAAAAAAAAATGGAGTATATATTTTGTTTATAGGAAAATGATTCTAGTTTTTAAATATCATTTATTAACTTGATCATATTGAACTAATGAGTTTTATTGTTAAAAATTTTATAGCTACAAGCAGAAGGGGCTATTGGTAGGGTTGATAGAAGTGTTTATGAAAGAAAACACGTGAGAAGAAAGGAAAGTTTAATAAGATTACAAAGCCAATGATTAACTAAGTTAGCATATTTATGCCTTTTAGAGCCTATAGTGTTAGTATGTCTATGTGGTTATGGTTTGTGATGATATCGTTAGGTGTTAATAGGAAGAGGCTTAATGCTATCATTTTATGAGTAATCATGTTATATTAGTGCAAATATAGTAGTCTAATTGAAAATTAATTTTGAAACAATATACATTAATTTATCTATTATCATTTTTATTAAAACAATTCATTTTCTAGCTACCTTGAATTGGTCCTCTTGAATTGGTTGTCTTTGATTGATATGTTAATCATGTTCATCAAATTATTACTAATATATGTTTTGTTGTAGGATGAATTACTAGAAAAGGCAAGGAGACTGGACTACCTCCACCTGGTCCAAATGACATATTATGTCAGGTATTGGGTAAGCTTGATCATCTAGGACGTGTGGTAGGTCAAGACCGCTTGGTTAGGCCGAACTCATACTTTCATCAACCATTTGATGACATGAAAAAAAAAATCAAAGAAGAAATATGGGAAATGGTGTGAAAGGGGATGCAAGATGCTATAACAAGACAAACTATGTCTTCTCCCACACCCCATTCTGATATAGGTAGTAATAACATGAGACAACAACTTGTTTTACAACTAGTTGTAGCAAAAAAACCAATGTTTAAAATGATGGAAAAGCCCCAACCACCAGAACCACCACTAAAACGTAAGGTATACATTTACTTACTAATAATACAAGATTAATATAAGTGATATATAGCCTATGTAAATGATATTATTTGTTGTATTAAAGGTGATTAAATATAAATTAGCAGTGGAATGAAAATGAAATGTTGTTGCAATCGGTACATTAATAGAAGAAAATTGATCAAATGGGTTGGTCGTAATAAATGTTTCACACAAGCTAGATGCTAGACTCCCATTTCCAAATCCATATGAGATTATCAATGTTGGGGATGCTATTGGCTTTAAGCTTGACTGGTCAACAAGCCTTGTCATACTTGAAACTAAACATCCTCGGGTATGTCATTTTATACTTGTAGTAAATTTGATTGTAACTTGGTATTTTATTGTTTAGGAGTATATATTACTAACATTCCTTCATTTTTCATAGGTGTTGGATAAAGGAAAGAAGTAGATAGTGAATGCACCAATTATTCGAAAATCTAAGCCTCAAAATTATTCGGTCATTAAAAATTTTCAGAAATTTATGGATAGTTGTCTTAGTAATGAGAAGACATACCCAATACAGCTCCCCATTTCACTATTTGGTGTCGAATTTCGAACATATATATCTAGAGAGGATTGTGAATGCATTATTTCATCTTCAGAGGTGTCATCAAAATGCATCTCCTTCCATTTATGGTGTGCACATTTTATTTTCATTTGTTTTTATTTTTTTAATATGAGTTGCCCATGTTGAACAAGATTGGATATGACTAATGATAATTTTCTTTTGGTGTTTTGAATATAATAGGTACATGCATGATCAACTACATATTGCCAAAAAGGAATCACAATTTATATTTGTTAATCCTTTTACAATATCATGAGCAGGCTTTAGTAATCCTCAAATAGAGAAAAGAACACAATTGTTGTCAAAACACTTAATAGAGTGCCAAGATGTCGGATATGTTTTCATGCCCTACAACCCCGAGTAAGTGACGAATATTATACTTTAATTTGAGGTTTTATGATTGATTTATATTTCTAATTAGATGCTACTTTTGTTTTTAATGTTTTAGCTTTCATTGGGTCTTGGTAGTGATTGAGCCAAGGAAAATGATAGTCCACTATCTTGACCCTGTGCATCACGAACCATGTGAGGACTTAAAGGATATCGTAAACATGTAAGTTCTTCCTATTATTGTTCATAGTATTATTTAAAAAAAAAATTACATTCACCTCAAACACATTTTTTATTGTTATTTCTATATATTAAAACATATAACATTTACCTATTTTAAAATTGTACCCATTGAACTTATTTACATAGGGCTCTTTAAATATTTGCAAAGAAAACATCTAAGAGAGCCATCTTGGCAACTAGTGCAAGTGACATCCAAAATTTTTCTTTACACATTTAGCTTATGCATTTGCACCATTTATATATATGAGTACTAATGTTATTTGTAACTGATCAATTAGTGTCCAAGACAAGAAGGAGGATTCGAATGTGGCTACTTTGTTATGAAATTCATTAAAGAGATAATTTTTTATCCTACAATGATTGCTTCAAAAGTATTACTTATTTAATGAATTGTACATATTTTTAGGCTTCCAAATGTTATGCAATTTAATGTTATTTTCTTATTTGATTTCAGTTTGGTGATAAAAAAACATATTCTCAAGTAGAATTCAATGAAATTAGAGGAAAATTGACTACTTTTGTGCTACAACTAATCATGAATCATGTTGATGCATCATGATCACCATGCATGGTGAGTCCCTTAGCTACTACATAATTTTTCCATAGATATTATATAGTATTGCTTTTCTTTGAACAATGTTTTTATTTGAAAAAAAAAAAAAATTCTTGGATTTGTTCATTTATGATAACATCGATCCATATTTATTTTCTTCAATGAAATCTATAAAACTCATTAAACTATGAAATACTGGTATACACTCTTAGGAGGGTGGAATAGAGAATAAAAAGAACAAAGAAGGCAACAAGATTTTGGGTTTTTAAATGCAGCTCGTATGTCATACGTTGTAGGACATAAATGTTACTTTAATTGGTAGTGAGAATTTTAGATTTTTAGATACTACTTTTATGTCATTTTATAGTTAGTCGGTTTTATGCTTATGAAATGAAGGTATACATGAATCTTGGGATGCTTAACATTTCTAAATCATGTTTTGATATGTATTCACTCTTCTTTTTTAGTTTTGGTGGGTTTGATATGTTGGATGTACTATCTTTTTGTGAACATTTGATATACAAATATTATTAGATGATCAATGTTTTACGAGTTATTCCATAAACGTTACCGAAAATGAGTTAAATGTAATATGATTGTTATATTTATGGACAAAATATACACAGGTTAATCCTATTTGTTAATTCATAAGCATTACAAAAATCTACAACTAAAAGCAATCATATCTTCCATGATAATTTACAATGATGTGACACCATAACTCAAAGGTGATGCATTTAATGTGACATCATAACTCAAAGATCATGCATTTAATGCGACATCCTATTATCACTAGAAATATATGATGTCACTTTCGAATGCGTCACCATTTATCTACTTTGGTGTCACTTACAAATACGTCACCAATTGGTACCCTCTATGGTGTCAGTGGAGAAGATGACACTATGTTGTAATGACACCCTATGTTTATGGTGACTCGTTATAAATGTCACCATATATCTTTTTTCTTGTAGTGCAAATTACTTATCTTACTATGCATTGGGCTTTGATATTAGCCAGAGACAGTAGTGGCTCCTAATTTTTATCCTTAACTGAAATGAAAACGTCAAGCAGGTCCCCAGCCTCTTTTTCGCCATTCTTCCACTATTCTACTATTTGGTCCATGATTGGATCATGGTACTTGTTAATGGTGTTCATAGCCTCCCTTATAGTCTTTTTATGGTCATCTAAATTCAGCACTCTCTGCCATGGGAAGTAATCAAATAAAGAGATTACATATAAATGAGCAAGTATAGTAAAGAAGGATTCAACATGTTGCTCCACTTCAACTCCAGGGCCTCCATCTTTCTTTCGTTGGCCAAAGTATCTTGTGTTGAGGATCATCTTTCGGATGACATTCCCGTTGTATTGACGGACTTTATTTCTGTCACACCCTAAATACTAGGCAACCCAGAACTTGACTCGTGGCCCCAGGTCAAAGGTTTGACCCTAAGAGTTACTCTTATCCATGTTGGCAATCAATCAAAACACCCTGAATGTTTTTTTCTTTTCAATAAAGCGTTTAATCCTAAATAAATTTATTAAGCTAAGATTTACTATAACATATCATTTTATTTTTCCAAAACTAACCATCACATTATCTCCTGTTCACAAGTATTAAAAAAAATAAAATTCCACCAATCATCTTCCTACCCAAAAGCTCAAATATTTACAATAATCTCTAAGTCAAAAAGAATATTTCCAAAAATGTTTTACAAACTAATAAAATATAATTTAACTTAAAAAAGTCCATATAACTCAAATTAGTAGATGTCAAAAAGGTAATTAAAAAAAAAACAACAACCATTATTATGGTTTTTTTGCTTTTTAGAACACTTCATGATCTTCTTATAGTCCCTCAGAAACTATATCTGCATCTAAAAATTTTAGAAAATAAAGGGATGCACATTTCCACATTACTATTTAGACCTAAATGGGTTAGAAATTCTAGGTCAATAAAACACAACCATATGCCAAAATATAATATTATATTTACATTATACACGCTAAAAGAAATCTCAACCATACAAATTTAAATCAATCAAAATTATCATTTTCCTTATTTAATCATATGTTTAGCATATCAATAATTTTAAATTTACAAAATAAATAAGTCACTTTAGTCTTAAATAATATATTCAAGCATACACTTGATAAATAATACAAATCATTCTTCCAAATGCAACCATGATACAAATGCTTACACACAATCAAGCAATGCAATATCGTTCTCGGGCTTTCACCGAAGAATACGCGTTTATACCCAAATACACTCTCCATTTGGAGTCTTCCTAGGGTAAACTTTGAGTCTTTCACCCTAAGGAACTCACTCTCTTCTTAATTCACTATCTCTAGGGTCATTCAATTTCTTATTTTTCTTTTCTTTTCATTTTTGCCATTTTTGGGGTCTTTTCATTCTCATTTCCATTTCACACAACCATTTCTTTAATTTTTCTTTTTCTTCATACAATCATGATGCATATGAAATGCAACTGAATCATATTTTAACATCCATAATTTTCCAAGACATAATTTTATTTACTCCCATTATGTTTCATAATTTCCAATAATCCACACAACGATTTTTCTTCACTTTAATCGTCACAAACATAAAAGAAAATTCACAATTAATTTGTATAGCATCAAAACATAGTTTTAAACATTGACCACATAAATTCTATTTGTTCCTGACATGCTTAATAATTTCCAAATCCAATATAACAATTTTTTTTTCAATTAAATAATCACACATATCCAAGAAAATTCTCGCTAATACAAATATCAACGAAAATGTAATTTATGTCATAATTTATTTGTCTCCAATAATTTCAAAAATTTTGACACCCATATGACAAATTTCCACAATTAAGCCACCCAACATTTGGGAAAAATTTTCCAATAATTCAAATATCAACAAAAACCCAATTTATATCATCATTTTATTTATTTTCAAAAGCATTAATAATTTTAATAATCAATACAACACTTTTTCACAATTAAGCCACCACAACATTCTAGGAAAATTTTCCAATAATTCAAATATTAACAAAACACAATTATACCTTAATTTTCTTATCTCCAACAACATCAATAATTCTTAGTACTCAATACAACTATTTTATTTTTCATATTTAATCTTCTCAAACATTACCAAAATTCCAAGAAAAATCTATAAATCACGAAATAAAATTATTCACAATAATAATCACACTTCAAATACTACAAATAACATCTATTATATTTCAACAACACAATATATAAATTTTTTTCAAAGAAAATATTAAATCAAAGTTTTAGGGTTAAATCACTCTACCTTAAATTTGAAAAATTTAACCATTAAAACTAAAACGGGACACCGTAGGAGTGTTCCTCGCATTGAATAGAATATCCTTCCAAAATTTCATGTGAAATGGACGTCATTTGGTAGGTCCACCAGCATTCTAAAGCTGGTGACCCATTTTTCCCACTCTTTGCCGACGACTCCCCTACATATTAAAACAAATCCTAAAATACCACGCACATCCATTTCTCAATAAATTAAAACCATTATTCTTAAATTCACCTTCCGTAATTATGAATTATACACCAAACTTATGATTTTCCATTTCACGAAAAATACCACCGTATTCGTAATTTAATTTACTACAAGTCTACTCTTCAAAAAGTATAATTTGATTATAATTACATGAAACATTGTTTTTTTACTCTAAAATTTATTTAAAACATGATATAATTAACTATTAACAAAATTCAATTCCATAAAATATTAAAAACATAAAATAATTTTTTGGCAATCAAGAAGTTGAAATTTGTAATAACCCTTAACCCGTTAATTTTACCTATATTTATTTACCAACAAAAATTTAAATAATATTCTAAAATTTAATTCCATAAATTAATTAGTCATTCAATTTATAAAAATCAAATTCTCTACCCTTTGGTATAACTTTTATTTAATTTACTTCATTTTTCAAATTATTCAATCGCATCAAAATTTCAAAAGTTAAATTCACTAAATTCACATTTAATTAATTTATCCTTTTGTATTTTTTTTTTCTAAATTTGCATATCATAATTTAATCTTAATTTAATTTTGATTCAATTTTGTTTGATGTTTTCTAATTTTATGAGGTTTAATTTCAATTATAAAAATTAAATTCAATTTCTTTTTAATTATCCATTATCACAATTTGATATAATATAAATTTTTATCAAGTTTTTCTTACTATGATTTTTCTTATAATTATCCAATAATAATTAAATTAATTCTCATAACATAATTAATATTCAAATTTTCAAAACTTAATCTCAATTATTTGATGGTTAATTTTTTTCTCAAAATCTAAATTTAATTTATGAAATTCTCACTCCTTACATCTGACGTGGCAAAATTTTCAAACTATTGACTTTTGACCAACTTTTCCTAAATTTATCCTAATTAAATACTAACACATGGATTTTCACCACTCTTTTTGACCTTTTGACCCACAAATTTATGAAAGACTTTATGCTTGAGAATCTACAAAAACCTGGGTATTACAATTCTCAGGTTGATAACTGTCATGTTATGAAGCCACCACTTGAATACTCAGTCGCCATTGTAATGGGCCTGGATGCAAATAGTACATCATGTTTCTTCAAAAGTTCTCTGCTAATATCTGGAAAGTCGCAGGGACAGATGAAATATTTCCCAATTGAATACATGCAATTTCAGTGTTCATTTCTTTCATAAAGCCAATGTATCCACCAGAAAGTTGGCTTGTTGTTAAGTAAATGAGGTAGATATTGCACTAGTGTCATGGAGCTAATCCTAGAGGAAGTTGTATCGCCTTGCTTTTGGTACTTGTTTGGATTTAATTTAGTGAAGATGAGAAAGATTGATGTGATGAAAAGCAGCAAGAGGAAGTTGAGATGAACAACACATCGTCTGTGTAGTAGAAGAAAACAAGGTTGATTACTGCTACTACTCTCTGCAACAAAACCATTTACACGTCTTTTATAGCAAAACCATGTTTGTCCTATCTTGGGTCTGGATGCACATTTTTAATATTGGGGAAATCATGCAACCAAATGTCACACAAAGAGAGAGAAAAAAATACGTTTTTTTAGAACTTGAAAAGGTAAAGTGGGACAAAAAATATTATCCATTCTTGAACTCTAAAAGTAAAGTTATAAAAAGCTTAGTTTTTTTTTGTTATGTATGATTGCATGATTTCCCCCTTTTAAGATTTTATCTCATAAAATTTTTTTCTAGAAGGTTCAAATAAGTTTGACGTAACACCCTTCTGAGTCCCTAAAAACGGGTCTCTACTAATAAAATGAAGCAAGTATGACGATTGATAAGTGAATCAATGGATACCGAATGAATATCAATTAAAACATAATAACCGAAAGAACCAAGATAGGCAAATAGTGTACCTGAGCGATGAGCTGATTTGCTTCATGGAAAACAAATATTAGTAAACAAACACAGAATACTCGCACACATGTATTAGATGGAATAAAATCAATCATGTATAGCAATCAATCAACCAATCAATGAGGAAATTCCATATGTTGGGCCCCCACCAAAGCCCGATTTATTTTAGCATGAATTGGTCTAAAAAATTCCATTGTTTTAGAATTATGAGAAAAAAAAACATTCTTGGCTTATCAAAATCAAAAGAGATAGAAGATTATTTGAAAACCAGAGAGTGGAATTAAAACTGTTCGAAAGAAAATTGGATTTTTGAAATTTATTTGAAAAATTGGAGTCTCGAAGATTATTTGAAAATCGGAGTTTTGAAAATTAAATTTAAAAATTGAAATTTTGGATATTAAATTTAAAAGAAATTGGAATTTTGAAAATTAAATTTAGGAAATGGAATTTTGGAAATTAAACTTAAAGTTGGAATTTGGAAATTAAATTTGAAAGAAATCAGAATTTTTGAAATTAAATTTGAAAGAAATGAAATTTTGGAAATTAAATCGAAGAATTGAATTTTGGAAATAAATTTGAAAGAAATTGGATTTTAAAAATTAAATTTAAGAATGGAATTTTGGAAATTAAATTTAAAAGAAATTGATTTTGAAAATTAAATTTAGGAAATGGAATTTGGAAATTAAACTTAAGAGTTGAATTTTGGAAATAAATTGAAAGAAATCAGAATTTTGAAATAAATTTGAAAAATGAAATTGGAAATTAAATTGAAGAATTTGAATTTTGGAAATTAATTAAAGAATCGGAATTCTGGAAATTAAATTTGAAAGAGATTGGAGTTTTAAAAATTAATTTAGGAAATGGAATTTTGGAAATTAAATTTAAAAGAAATTGATTTGGAAATTAAATTTGAAAAAAAATCAGAATTTTGGAAATTATCGAGAATTGGAGTTATGAAAATTAAATTAAGAATTATAGTTTTGGAAAATTAAAGTTTAAAAATTAAATTTTAAAAAAAATGGAATTTTGGGAATTTATTCGAAAATGAATCCTAAAAAAAATTTGAATTGAAAATGTTAATTTTTGAAAAATTAATTTGAAGATTGAAGTGATTGAAAATCAAGAATTTGAAAGTTGATTTTTTTTATTAAAAAAAAAGATTGGTGAAAACATGTGAGCATAAAGGCTTAAAAAAAAGTGTATGGCATATGTGCCCCATGGATGGCCCACCAAAATTCCTCCATTGAATTTACTACCATGAAATGATCCTAAACAAGAAAACCATTAGCCTTTAAGAGAGAATAGAGAGAAAAGTCTTTCTCTAACACAACTGATGAACCAAGTCTTTATGGGAGACTAAGTGGCGTTTGGGTGGCTTGGATTCCTTGCTGCCTTGTCAGTCTTCTTTGGCAGGATACTTTGCAGAACAACTTTAGGAAACCCCTATCTTAAATTCAAGACTATAAATTAAAGCCTAAAATCGAAACGGAAGTCGTATAATACAAATAAAAGAATAAAGGGAGTGAAGTGAAATTCAATATGGAATGCATGACAAGTTCCACCTGGAAGTGACATACAGAGAAAACGGAAAAAACAAAGAAACTGGAATTGCATAAATCACGATAAACAGATTCTTACGCAGTGAGAGCAGTGTGTTTTCGCCTCGCTACTGTTTTCTTCTCTCTGCTCCAACCTTTATCAGCTTTTTTCTCATTTTTGAACCCTTTCAAAAACCAATTTTTTTTTTCTTTCTCTGTTTCTTCCTTCTCCAGAAAAAAAAAACAGCAAACTTCACTCCCCCAGCTGCCGAACCCACTCTCCAGATTTTTTTTCAAAAAAAAAATCTTTCTCCCGCTCGGTTTTTCTTCCTTCTCTATTTTTGTTCTCCTCGAATCTGCCCCCACCCACTCTCTATTTCTCCTGTTTAGCTCCAAAAATCCTCGCTCTCACCCTCCGTAAGCCAATTTTTCTCTATCTCCCTTCATCTTCGTCCCCAACTCTCTCTTATCTTCCCATTTTTCTAGCTCTCTCTCTTACCCAACCTTCCCTCCCCCTCCAGAACAGATTTTCTCCTCAAATCTTCACCCGTGAACCACCCTCTTTCTCTCTCACTTGCTCTGTTTTTCTTTTTCCGGTCTTGGCCCCTCTCCCGTTCGCCCCCTAAATCCTCATTTTTTTTCTCCCAAAAAAAATGAAGACCCCCTACCAACCTTCACCTGCCCTCTGTTTATCCCCTCTTGCAAGTCTTCCCCTGTTCCAACCATCAGCCAGTCTCCATCCTCAAGCACCACCATGGCAAGGTGGTGGTGTCCATGGCCACACGTCTCAGCATGCTCGGCTCCTCCAGAAACCAGCCCCCCACTCTTCCAAAAATGCTGTCAGCTCTCCCGGGATTGTGACACCTGGTAAAAAAACTACATGGAAGAGGAGCCCCAAATGGGGTCTACAAATTAACTTTTTAAAAATTCTAAACCTCTTTTGTGTTATTAGCTTTTTTTCTCTCTCTCTCTCATAATTTCATTACTTAGGCTTGTTTGGTTCGACTTCTAAAAATGTAAAAAAAAAAGTAAAAAAAATCATTTTTATGCCAATAAGCTCTATATCATGACTATAAAACAAATATCTTATGAATTATTGGAGCAAGTAAATCAATACCTTCAATTGAGAAAGTGGTTGGTAATTTAACTTTTAATAACTTAATTTATCTTATTAAGCACATTAAGTATGTTTGATAAATTAACTTACTATCACAATTTAAAGTTTTAAATAACTTAAATAATTGGTTAAAATAATTAACTTTTTAAAATTTTGAAACATCTTTTGTGTTATTAGCTCATTTTTCTTTCTTTCTTTCTTTCTTTCTTTTTTTTTTTCCTCATAATTTTGTTATTTAGGCCTTGTTTGGTTTGACTTGTGAAAAAAAAATCATTTTTAAGCTCAATAAGAGTTTCTATGATTTTGACTTTTGTTTTTTTCAAAAATCTTATGCCTTAAAAACGAGCTTAATATAGAAGTTAGGAAAGTGTTGTTTCTTGTAGAAACTCTATTTTAATTTATGTAAGAAGTTTTTTCATGTTTAATATACTTTGAGAATACCAATATTGCTCTTTAAAAATTATGACTTTGGCTTTAGCTTTATGATTAGTTAAAGAAAAACACAAAAAACTCTCTGTAACAAGGTGTTAATATCATTGAGGATAAATATAACAATTTAATGGTCTAGAAAAAGTTTTGAGTTGATTTTATGAAACAACTTTGATACTTAAAATAAAATTAAGTAGCAAGTTTTAAGTCAACAACTTAAAAGTGATTTAATTTAAAGTCATTCTAGCAATGCACTAACAAATTGACATGAGTCAAGAAGAGGTTGATCGGTTTGAAGGTATAGATTTGGATGTTATCAACCTCCCATGGGAGGATGCATAGAATTTCCAACATGTAGTCAGAAACAAAAAACTTCACCCAAAAAAAAAAAAAAAAGGTCCTAGGAAAATATCTTGAGGGACGTATCTAAATTATCATCTAAATATTCAAACAATTTATTAAACCTTTAATGTTGCAAAAGATGTTCAAAAGTCCAAAACAAGACAAAATTTCAAGACATGCATAAACCAATTTTTTTTAACTAATCCAAAAATGTGATAAAATCATGAAAAAAAAAAAATCATACAATAGTCTCAAAATGTCTAATTTACAAGAAAAATTATGGCAAGGTAAAGTATACATACAAATCAATTTCAAAATCAAGCAAACAACCCCTTTATTCAAAATTAGGTCAATGCAATCACTATTGCAAGGGAAAATGTTTAACTCAATTGGGAAAAACATTTTTTTTAATATTTTATTTGTCTAAAATAAACTTTAAGAAGGTTAAAATTAAGTAAACATATCAAAACAATTTTACAAAGTCATTTAGCAATACATTTCGGGTGTAACTAACCCACCAAAATATGATTTGATATCTCCTATTTGAAAATTACTTTTTGACTTAGCCAAAATTGTAAAGTCAAGTTCAAAGAGTCTACAATACCATAAAATCATAGAATAAATTTAGGAGCATCCTAAGTTAGTCATGTGTAATGAATCAAATTTTATGTAGGGGTCTCGCCAAATCCCCATTTAATATACTTGAATCTAGCTTATGCATTTTCAACCTCATATGAGTATTGATAAACTCATCAAAACTAAGAATTATCCCATTTATTTGGGACTACAAACTTGGATTCGTGTTATACTCAAAACCAAAATTTTATCAAAGATAAAAAGGAAAATGCAAATCGGATGAAATTTGATTCATATCTTTAGAAAAAGAGTTATAGACCTTAAGGACTCTAACTAAAATTTTGAAATGGATTTTAATATTAATCTTTTGAGATAAAGATTTCTTTTTAAAAGAGAAAATATTTGTAAATAACAAAACATAAGAATCAAACCAAGTAAACCAAAGGAGTGGATGAACTACAAAGTTATTTTTTATTTTTTATTTTTACAATCAACAAAGACTAAAGATGGTGAAAGTAGAGACCAATATTCATCATTTTTCAATGGCCTTTGAAAGTCAAATTAAAAAATGGATCACCAAGCAACACACTACGAATTTTTAGATCAAACAAACAAACAAACAAGACATCAATAAAAAAATTAACAAATATCAATCAAACACATAAACTGAGGTAAACAATCGAGAACTAATATAAGATAAACCAAATGCATATACATGTGGTTATAATAATATGAATTTAGTAACATAAGCACACAAAATCCTAAAAAAACACATGAACTAAGTAAGATGAATCAAGAACTAAAATTACCTATTTTAAAGCTTGAATATAATAACATTAGGATAAACTAATTAACGGAAATTCTAAAAGCACAAATTAGAATTGAATCAATCAAGAACTAAGATTAATAAACTTAAAACATGAATACCATTACATGAGATCAACTAAACTAATTAATTAAAATTTGTAAGAACACATAAAATAAATAGGATGGATTAGAAAACAGAAAAAAAAAATACTATTTTAAAACATGAATATAATAATGTGAGTTCAATTAAACAGATAAACTAGAATTCAAAAAATACATGAACTACATAGGATCAATCAAAACTAAAAAAAAAAAAAAAAAAATTGACAAAACTTAAATCATGAATATAATAACCTGAGTTCAATTAAACTAATAAACAAAAATTCTAAAAACATAAACTAAAATAGGATCAATTAAGAACTAAAATTATGTAATAGTATATTATGTAATAGTAACAATCTATATTATATTGTTATATATTATCATATTATAAATTATAACTTATATACCTTAATATTATATTAAGGTTATTTTTTACTATATTTTAAAAATATATATATATATGAGATAATATTTTATTTATATTATTTTGTACTGGATCTCAAGTCTTTAATTTATATACTTTTATTATGCCATTTGATTTCTACCTTTTTAAATAACCATTTTTGTTTTCCCTCTTAAGTTTTCTAGAAAATGAAAAGGAAAAATATCATTCAAACATATTTTGAGAGATGATCTTTGTTTTCTTTGAAAATGAACAAATCTTAAGTTCTAATAATTAATATTGATTTACGACTCTTACGTTCTATAATAAAAGGTAATTTGTTTTAAAATTTATTTAAAGTAAATAATTTTTAGATATTTTAGAATTAATTAAAATAATATATAAAATGACAAATAATTATTTTATGTGATTATACCATAAATCATTTTAAAATTTAAAATTATTCATTTATTAAGTAGTTCAAATTTTAAATCCAATACAATTCTAAGGACAAATCCAATATTATTTTTTATCCTTCCACAACATGAATGTAATCAAAGTGAAATCCAATAAATCCTAAGAATAAATACATTCCATTCTTTAATTCTTCCACAACCTCAATATGATCTAAATGAAATGTAATAAATTCTAAAAATGACATGATCTTTAATCATTCCATAACATCACTCCAATTAAAACTCAATGCAATATTGAAGGAATAGAATTCTTAGTTATTAAGAATTTTTTATAGATGTCTATTGAGAGTTTAAGGTTATGTTTCATTCCTGGAAAGTACAAAGGAAAAAAAATGTTAAGGAAAATGATTTTCTTATATTTGGACG